>NW_025959143.1:0-57074 GCF_023159225.1 Perognathus longimembris pacificus | reverse complement strand
TGTCCCCCAAGACCCACAAGGGCAGTTTCAAGTATCCCTGGCACCACCGAGGGCAGTTTCGAGCCCCCCCACCCCACCCGGTGTCCCTCCATTCATCTGTGGCAGTTTTCAGAACACTTTGACCCCCTGTGAAACGTGAGCATTGCCTGCGGGTCCCCGGGGCTAGCAGGTATGGTGGGAGCCACACAGGACTTGGAGGCAGTGGAGCAAGCACAACTTCCGGTACCAGCTGCCCCTGTGCATGGGAGTACTCAGTGCAACACCCGGGGAGTACTCGGTCCAGCACTGGCGGGGAGTATTTAGTCCAGCAACGTTCAGGAGGGGGTGGGGGTTCCGGATTGGTGTGGGATGGGAGTACTCAGTCCAGCACCGGGGAGGGATGGGAGTACTCAGTGAAGCACCCGGAAGTACTCAGTCCAGCACCAGGGAGTACTGGTTGTAGCACCCTGGACTACTCAGTCCAGTATTGGTTGGGAGAGGTGGTTTCAGGATTAGTGTGAAATGGGAGTACTCAGCCCAGCACTGGGGGAGTACTCCACACAGCACGTGGGAGTACTAAGCACATCACCCAGAAGTACACGGTCCAGCACCCTGCCCCACAGTCAGTGCTGACTGAGGCCTGTGCTCTGTTCTTTTAGCATGGTAGCCAGCTGGTCTCCCAGGACTCCCCGGTGAGTGCTCCTGGAACCGCCCCGTGCCTCAGTTTTACCCCCTGCCCCATGGCGAGTCTCCCCCCCACATTGAGGTCTTGGGAGGCTCAGACAACACCTACGCCCTGCCAGGCCTCGAACCCGGGCCTCACCAGGCCTGTGCATCCGGGCCAGGGAAGCCCGCACCCTGACCTAGGGCTCCTGGAGCAACACGGTGGAGTTTGGGGAGCAGAGGGCGGTTTCAACTGTCCCCAGGGAGGTTTCAGGTGTCCCCAGGAGTAGAGATTCTGGGTGGGGGGTGGTTTCAAGTGTCCCCAGGACCATTTTGGGCCTGTGGGTGGATGGAGGGCGGTTTCAAGTGTTCCCGGGGGAAGGGGTCTGGGGCGATTCGTTTCAAGTGTCTCCAGGGTGGGGAGGGGTCTGTGGTGGGTGGTTTCAAGTGTACCCAGGGCGGTTTCAAGTGTCCCAAGGGTGTTTTCTAGTATCCCAATGGGGAGGGGCTCTTGGGGGGGTGGTTTCAAGTGTAACCAGGACCACCTTGGGCCTGTGGGTGGATGGGAGGGCGGTTTCAACTGTCCCCCGGGTTGGAGTGGTTCTGTAGGGGGCGGGTTTTAAGCGTCGCCAGGCAACCCTGGGCCTGTGGGTGGATGGAGGGCGGTTTCAAGTGTCCCCAAGGGGAGGGGGTCTGGGTGAGGGTCAGTTTCAAGTGTCCCATGATGGGGGCAGTTCTTTAGGGGGTGGTTTCAAGTGTCTCCAAGGCAACCCTCGGCGTGTGCATCAATGGAGGGCGGTATCCAGTGTCCCCACGAAAACCTTGGGCCTGTGAGTGGATGTAGGGCAGTTTTGAGTGTCCCCACAGCGGTTTCAAGTGTCCCCGGGGGAATGGGGATCTGGGTGGGGGGGGTGGTTTCAAGTGTCCCCAAGACCATTCTGGGCCTGTGGTGGATAGGTGGCGATTTCAAGTGTCCTCAGAGGCCTCACATGGGGGGGAGCCTTTGCAGGTGAAGTCGTGTGGGGAGGGCTGGGGCAAGGAGCTGAGGGTCACGTGTCCCTCCCTCCCCACTTCATCTGACCCCTCCCCCTCCCATCCCTTCCTCCCCGAGTGTGTGCACACCCACACGGTCGGAGGTTTCAAGGGTCCCCCGCCGGGCCAGCCATGCTGCACCTGCTGCTTCGGCAGCACTGGGGTCGCTGGGGCCTGGGCTGGGGCTGTCAGAGGTGAGCAGGAATCTGAACCCGGGGCCCCCAGGGTGGGGGGGGGGAACGCAACGCATTGTGGGCCATGCGGGAGGCCGGGATTCGAGCCCACATCCACCCGTCCGTCCGTCTGCCCTGCAGGCTCCTGAGCGCCCGCGTTCCCTGTGTCAGCGACAAGTTGACTGGTGAAGATGGATAGACGGACGGACGGAAGGACAGAGGGACATGAGGGGCTGGGGGCTTGGGTGGTGACAGACAGACAGCGATGGGAATCGAGACACGGACAGACATGAAGACAGACGGACGGACAGACAGGGAGACAGGGAGATGGACGGACAGATGAACAGACAGACAGACAGACTGGGAGACAGATGGACAGACCTGGAGACAGACAAACAGGCATGGACAAGAGACAGGCAGACAGATGGACAAACAGACATGGAGATAGACAGACAGGGAGACGGACAGACAGACACACAACAGACAGATGGACAGACAGACAGACAGGGACACAGATGAGCAGGACAGACAGACAGGTGGACAGGGAGACAGACAGACAGAACTGGAGACAGACAGATGACAAAAGACACAGATGGACGGATGGACAGATGGACATCATGGAGACAGATAGACAAGAGAGGGAGACGGACAGACAGATGAGCACACAGTGAGACACACAGGGAGACAGACAGTCATGGACAGATGGACCTGGAGACAGACGGACAAACACACTGAGCAGATGGTCAGACAGACAGACGGAGAAACAGGGAGACAGACAGATGGACGGATGGATGGACAGATGGACAGATGAGCAGACGGGCAGACAGACCTGGAGACAGACGGACACATGGACAAATGGATGGACGGACAGACACAGAGGGAGACAGACGGACAGACAAAGAGATGGGCGGATGGACACACGGACAGCCGGACAGCCGTGCACCTCCCCCTGTCCTCCGCTGGGAGGAGGAGGAGGAGGAGGAGGAGGAGGAGGAGGAGGAGGAGGAGGAGGAGGAGGAGGAGGAGGAGGAGGAGGCGGAGCCATTGCCCGTGGTGGAGCTGAGCCTGCAGCCTGGGCCCTGATCATGGCGCCGCCGGGGTCACCCCAGCCTCCCCCCCCGCATGCACACACGTACCCAGGGTTAGGGTACTGAGTCCTCCTGCGTCGGTGCTGGGTGCTCAGTCCTCCCCCGGCATCTCCACACAAGATGCTGGGTGCTCAGTCCCCCCTGGCGTCTCCACACAAGGTGCTGGGTGCTCAGTCTTCCTTTGTTAGTGCTGGGTGCTCAGTCCTCCCCCGGTGTCTGCATACGAGGTGCTGGGTGCTCAGTCCTCCCGTGCCTCCACACAAAGTGCTGGGTGCTCAGTCTTCTCATGTGGGTGCTGGGCAGTTAGTCCTGTGTCCCACACGAGGGCCTGCATGCTCAGTCCTCCTCCCATGAATCCACAGGAGGCGCTGGGCGCTCAGTTCTCCTCCCATGAATCCACAGGAGGCGCTGGGCGCTCAGTTCTCCTCCCGTTCCTCCACACGAGGTGCTGGGTGCTCAGTCCTCCTGTGTGTGTGCTAGGCGCTCAGTCCTCCTCCCGTGCCTCCGTGAGGGGTGCTGGGTGCTTGGAATAATTAGTACATGTTTTTGGAATAATTAGTACATGTTTAGGCTAGTCAAAGCCGAAGTCATAATAGCCCAATAGCTATGCCCTTATGGACACTTAAGATGATGCTAAGTGAAATGAGCTCCATGTTATGGAAACAAGTGGTATATCATTATTGTAATTATTTTCAACATGCGATATGAATCCGTACCCTTTTATTTTCTCTCGTATTCCCTTCCTGTGGTTTTACCCCCACTATCACTGTATCTCATCTGAGCACCCTGGATACTGTATATACGTGTATTAGAGCTAGGGAAGAGAAAGTAAATATCAAAATCAATAGACAAAGGATAAAAATACAAACAACTCCAAACACAATACTCACAAAACCATTTGGTGTAAACCAACCATACAACTCGTGGGTGGAAGGGGAAGCAGGAGGGAAGAGGTAGGCATGTGGAGGGGAGGAGGAGTTAACATGTTGGACAAGAAATGTACTCACTGCATTATATATGAAATTGTAACCCCTCTGTACTTCACTTTGACAATAAAGGAGAAAAAAGACAATAAATATTTTGAAAGATTCTGAAACACCTAACATTTTTTAGAGTTATGACATATAATGCTTAAGATTCTCATGTTAAAAACTAACATTTAGAATCAACACTCTCTTTCTCTGGCAATAGGAAAACTACCAACACATACACTGTTTGTGAATAAAGGTAAACATTTCCCTCAAAGAACTGCTAATCACCATACATTTCCTTTCTTCATTCCTGTTATTTACTTCAGCCATTCTCTGGCCATAATCTGAGTGAAACCAGCCAAAAGGTACAGACACTGAGGCAGGTAGGGCTGGGAGGAGGAGGAGGAGGAGGAGGAGGAGGAGGAGGAGGAGGAGGAGGAGGAGGAGGAGGAGGAGGAGGAGGAGGAGGAGGAGGAGGAGGTGGAGGAGGAGGCGGAGCCATGGCCCGTGGTGGAGCTGAGCCTGCAGCCTGGGCCCTGATCATGGCGCCGCCAGGGTCACCCCAGCCCCCCCCCCCCCCCCCGCATGCACACACGTACCCAGGGTTAGGGTACTGAGTCCTCCTGCGTGGGTGCTGGGTGCTCAGTCCTCCCCCGGCATCTCCACACAAGATGCTGGGTGCTCAGTCCCCCCTGGCGTCTCCACACAAGGTGCTGGGTGCTCAGTCTTCCTTTGTTAGTGCTGGGTGTTCAGTCCTCCCCTGGTGTCTGCATATGAGGTGCTGGGTGCTCAGTCCTCCCGTGCCTCCACACAAAGTGCTGGGTGCTCAGTCTTCTCATGTGGGTGCTGGGCAGTTAGTCCTGTGTCCCCACACGAGGGCCTGCATGCTCAGTCCTCCTCCCATGAATCCACAGGAGGCGCTGGGCGCTCAGTTCTCCTCCCGTTCCTCCACACGAGGTGCTGGGTGCTCAGTCCTCCTGTGTGTGTGGCTAGGCGCTCAGTCCTCCTCCCGTGCCTCCGTGAGGGGTGCTGGGTGCTTGGTCACTCTCTGGGCCGCAGGGCCTGGCTCACTGTCTGTCGCTTCGGCTGCCCACAGGGGAAGGGAGAGACGGACAGACGGGTGGACACAGAGACAGGGAGGGAGACACACAGACAGGAACAGGCACTAACACAGACAGACAAACAGACAGACAGACGGTTAGACCGGCTGTGGGACAGTCAGGCAGCTAGAGAGGACACAGACAGATGGACAGGGAGATAGACAGACAGGGAGCCAGACAGACAGACAGACAAGGAGACAGTCGGATGGACGGACAGATGGAAAGACAGACAGGGAGACGGACAAATGGACAGACAGACATAGATGGACGGATGGACAGGGAGACTGACAGACGGACAGATGGACAGACAGATGGACGAAAAGACACAGATGGAAAGACAGAGACACAGACGGACGAACAGGGAGGACAGATGGACAAATAGGGAGACAGGGAGAGAGACAGATGGACAGACAGACGGACAGACAGACAGACGGACACACAGACGGACACACAAGCAGTGTGACAGACACAGAGACAGTCGGACGGCAGACAGACGGATGGACAGACAGACGGACAGATGGACGAACAGGGAGACAGATGGACAGACTGACATGCAGCGAGAGACAGATGGACAGACAGATGGGCAGACGGACAGACAGACAAGGAGACAGACGGATGGACGGACAGACAGGGACCAATGAACGTAGACAGATGGACGGACGCACAGAGCGACAGGCGCACAGGGTCCCAGGCCTGGGGACAGACAGACGGACAGACGGATGGGCAGGGAAACCGAGGCAGACAGACAGACGGGTGGACACAGGGACAACTGAGAGAGAGACGGACAGACGGACACACGGACAGGCAAGGGGCCTAGGGGAGGGCGGGGAGGAGGGGGACTGGGGCTCGAATCCCGGCCCGGCACCCAGCCACCCGGCACCCAGCTACTCAGCACCCAGCACCCATTACCCAGCCACCCAGGTTCTCAGCCTCAGCACCCAGGTACTCAGCACCCCAACCCCCAGTACCCAGCCAGCACTCACCTACTCAGCACCCAGTACTGAGCACCCAGGTACTCAACCCTCAGTGCCCTCAGCACCCAGCGAACCAGTACCCAGCACCCAGCCACCCACTACCCAGCTACCCAGCAACCAGCCACCCACACAGCTACCCAGCTACCAAGTACCCAGCCACCCAGCACCTAACCCCCCAGCACCCAGTACCAACACCCAGCCAATCAGCATCCAGTCCCCAGCTACTCAGCACCCAGCCACCCAGCACCCAGTACCCAGCATCCCAGCCAGCCAGTACCCAGCTACCAGTACCCAGCACCCAGCCACCCAGCACCCAGCTACTCAGCACCCAGATGCCAGCCTTCAGCATGCAGCTACTCAGCACCTAGCCCCCATTACCCATCATGCAACTACTAAGCACCCAACCAGTACCCAGCACCCAGCGACTCAGTACCTAGCCACCCAGCACCCAGTCCCCAGCACCCAGCTATTCACCACCCAGGTACCCAGCACCAAGTACCCAGCAACCCAGCACTCAGCTACTCAGCACCCAGTATCCAGTTTATTTGGACCTCAGCATCCAGCTAGTCAGCACCCAGCCACCCAGCTACTCAACCCAGTACCTAGCACCCAGCCGCCAACCACCCAGCACCCAGTACCTAGTACCTAGCCAATCAGCGTCCAGTACCCAGCTACTCAGCACCCAGCCACTCAGCTACCCAGCTACCCAGCACCTAATCCAGCACCTAGTACCCAGCCAACCAGTACCCAGCACCAGGACACAACCACTCAGCACCCATCACCCAGTACCCAGCACCCAGCCAACCAGCCCCCAGCACCCAGCTACTCAGCACCCAGACACCCAGCACCCAGTACCCAGCTACTCAGCACCAGCCACCCAGCTACCCAGCTATCCAGCACCTAATCCAGCACCTAGTACCCAGCCACCCAGCACCAGGACACACAACCACTCAGCACCCATCACCCAGTACCCAGCACCCAGCCAACCAGCCCCCAGCACCCAGCTACTCAGCACCCAGACACCCAGCACCCAGTACCCAGCTACCCAGCACCCAGTACCCAGCACCCAGAACCCAGCCACCCAGCTAGCCAGCAGCCAGTACCCAGCTACTGAGCACCCAGTTCCCAGAACCCTGCTACTCAGACCCCAGGCACCTAGTACCTAGCACCCAGCACCCATCTAACCAGTACCCAGCACCCAACTACTCAGACCACACCATCCAGCTACTCAACACCCAGCTACCAAGCACCCAGTCACCCAGCACCCAACCACCCAGCACCCAGTACCTAGCACCCAGACACCCAGTAACCAGCCCCTAGCCACCCAGCACCCAGTACCCAGCACCCAGCTACCTAGTATTTAGCACTCAGCACCCAGAACCCCCAGCTTGCAAATTGCACACCCGTGTATCATTTTACCCTGTTTTGACTCCACTGCCTCTGTCCCGCCTGTCCGCTCTGCCCCACCCAGCCCCCCATCCATCGCCCGTCCTGCCCTGGCCTGAGCCTTCCAGTGCCCCAAGCAGAAACAACAGGAAACCGCCAGGGTGGGGCGGGGCTGGCCAAGGAAAGCAAAGATTTATCATTGCAACTTCACATCTGAGTAGTTCATTAAGAATGGGTAGCCATTTGACAGGCAGATACCAATGGGGAAGATTCCAGGAAGAAGAGACAGAGACAGGAACACAGGAAGAGAACAACTCTCTAGAAACCAGGAATTCCTGCTGCTGAATGCCATTAGCATTGTGAAAATTAAAAAGAAGCTGGGGTCAATTTGGGCTCCTTCCATAAGGCAGTGGAGAAGAGGTATTTAAGCATAAGACATACATTTTAGAAGTGTCCCAATGTACAGGGTGCTGGTGGCTCATGCCTGTCTGTCATCCTAGCTACTCAGAAGGCTGACCTTTGAGGATCATGGTTGAATGCCAGTGAAGACAAGAATGTCTGTTAAAGAGTCTCATCTCCAATTAACTACAAAAAAAAACAAAAACAAAAACCTGGAAGAGGCACTGTGGCTCAAAGAGACAGAGGACTAGCCTTGAAAGGAAAGGAAGAAGGGCTGGGAATATGGCCTAGTGGTAGAGTGCTTGCCTTGTATACATGAAGCCATGGGTTCAATTCCTCACCACCACATATAGCAAAAAGCAAGAAGTGGAGCAATGGCTCAAGTGGTAGTGTACTAGCCTTGAGCAAAACAAAAACAAAAGCCTGGGACAGTGCTCAGGACCTGAGTCCAGGACTGTCAATGAAGGAAGGAAGGAAGGAAGGAAGGAAGGAAGGAAGGAAGGAAGGAAGGAAGGAAGGAAGGGAGAAAAGAAAGAGAGGAAGAAAGAAAGAGAGAAAGGAACATAGTGAGTGAACTCAGGGTCAGCACCTGCGTTCATGCCCCACAAACAATAACAACAACAAAGAATCCACAAAATGCTAGTTTTCCAATAAAAGATTAAAAATTTGTTAGAAATATGTTGCTAACTTATTAAAAAAAGACCCTAACACTTCAATTTTTAAATTTAGCTCAAATGAGCAAAGCATCAGGCAGAACTTCATATGGTCCTATTTAAAAGGATCACATTGGCACTGAACTACATTGAGCTCCTACATCATCATCAGTATAGAGAAAATGAGTCTAACCTTACATTTCTTGTTTTTCAGAAAATGGAAAATGCTGAACTCTCATATAATTATTACTTCTAAATAGGCATAATTAGTTGGTTGAGAGCAATCATGATAGACCTAGTAGTTTTCAATGTTATCAAAAGTTCTAAAGGCCATCTTTGATCAGGAATCTTATTTTAGAATAATCCTCACAGCTACCATGTGCCAGCAAAAAACTCAGCCTTATAATTAGAAAGACACCATCACCTCCACTTGGAGTAGCCAGCAGCCTCTCAATGTGTTTTCCTTTTTTTAAAAAAAAATATATATAATTACTTATTTATTGTCAAAGTGATATACAGAGGGGTCACAGATCCATACATTAAGCCATGTTTTCTTATACGCAAATTATGATTTCAATACATACCCGATCTAATATTCAGGATGTTTTAGGAATGAAATGAGATAATTAATGTAAGATCAATTACCAACAATTTTTAGAAAGCCGAGCTGTATGAAAGCTCACACCTCATTGTTGGATCCTCAGAATTCATAGCATCTAGGACCATGCAACTCATTGTGTTTTACATCACACTTCTTCATATACATATGGGACCATCATATTATATTTCATTGTCCTTTCAAGGGTTCTACTCATTTATTTTTTTAAAGAAAATCTCAATACCAAAATGTGCACTCTAGTTCTCTAATTCTCTAAGAATAATGTAGTTTGCTGCATACAAACTACTGTCATTATGTATTTCTAAGCCATGTACATTGAACATAACAAAATGTGTTAAAATTAAAACACATGATTTAGCCAGGCACCTGGGGCTCATACCGGTAAACCTGGATACTCAGCAAGCTGAGATGCAGAGGGTCAGGGTTCAAAGCCAGCCCATTCAGTAAAGTCCAAAAGACTCCATCTCCAATTAACCAGTGAAATGCTGGGCTAGATGTGTAAGTGGCAGAATACCAGCTGAGTGGGCATACATGCCAGGATGAAGCCTTGAATTCAAACCTTGTTACTACAGGTGGTGGGAGAGGAGAGGAGAGAAAAGGGGAGGACAGGGGAGAGGAGTGGAGGGGAGGAGAGGGGAAGGGAGGGGAGGACAGGAGAGGAGAGGAGAGGAGAGAGAGCACAATACATGGTTTAATAAGATTCTAATAGTTCAATACCTATTTTTGTAGCTTTAGACTGGTTTACAGAAGGAAAAGATATTTCACAAGTGAATGAACGATTATGGAAAGCAAATTGCTGTCTTCCACATAATAAACACATAAACAATCTTCCAAGTAATGTTTTACATATACATAACTGATTAACTAGAAAATATGCCAAAATACTTGAATTAGGAAAAGCAGTTCATCACTTAAAATATTGTAATTTATCTTTACACTCAGTTTGTAAAAACAACAACAACAAAAACAAAAAAGTAGCTGCTAAGTGCCAGTGGCTCTCACCTGTAATCCTAACTTCTCAGAAGCTTATGAGCTGAGACTCACAGCTCAAATCCATCCAGGCAGGAAAGTCTATGAGACTCATCTCCAAATAACTACCAAAAAAAGCTGGAAGTGGACCTGTGGTTCAAATGATAGTCTGCTAGCCTTCAGCACAAGAACAGCACCCAAGCCCTGAGTTCAAGCCTCAGGACTGGCATAATGAACAATCATAAATAGACCCAACATATTCGACTAGCAATGTGGCTTAGCGGCAGAGTGCTCACCTAGCATGCATGAAGCCCTGGGTTCCATTCCTCCCCACCACATAAACAGAAAAAGGTGGAAGTAGTGCTGTGTGTGTGTGTGTGAATAAAAGCAGCTCAGGGACAGTGCTCAAGCCCTGAGTTCAAGCCTCAGAACTGGCAAAATAAAAACAACATTAAATTAAGTATATAACCCTCCTGGTAATACTAATGAGAAATCATTAGTCCAAGGCCCAGGACTGGCCAAAAAAAAAAAAAAAAGAACCTAAATGCTTACATACAGTACTTAGAAATTTTCTAAGCACTATCTGCTGTGTATCTGTTTTCTAATACTGTACAGTAATATGGTAATGCTATCATGACATTATAGCTGATTAATATACTCTATGAAGTTTTTAGTAAGTGCCACCACAGGAACAGCAGCTAACTGAGTATTACCACAAGTAATTGAGACCATGAGTGACAGGTGGTTGAACTTCTCTTTGTGTTTAAAAAACAAAATGAGTTTTCACACAAAAGGAGAAGGGACGGACTCACGGGAGGGGCCCAGAGAAGGTGATATCTACCAACTTTTTCGAAGTGACTATGTAAGGAATTAAAAACATAGTCCTCTACTTTGAGAATTGTACTCAAGTCAAAAGTCCCTTCTGGTGGCCACCCATCTTGAAAGTGAGCCACTCAGAAGAGCAGAGAGTCACCCACTTTCGTTTCTTGATCTCTACACTATTATTGTGAGTAACTTCCTTCCAGTGGGCTAAAGTCAAGTCCACGGGAGTGGAAGGGACGTTGCCCATGCCTATCAGTCTCGTCAGTTGTGCAGTCCACAAAATAACAAGAGGTAAAACAATTCCAATAAAACAGAAGAAACAATACACACAGGCCTGATATTTAAAAGACTTACAAAATGGAGATCTCCTAAGCTGATCCGCTGGCTCCTGTGAAGAAGCAAAAGTAGCAGACCCAAGATCAAGGTGGGCAGGTTGAGCCTCCGTCAGGAGGCCCTCCTGGTCAGTTCCTGCCAAAAAGCGAACTGACTTGCACCATACAAGAAAGGCGAGGTTGGACGATCACGATGGGCACCCCACCACCTTGGGACCAAGAGAAGGAAGAAGAGGCAAGGGATTCTGGCACACAGGCCTGCCCCGCTCTCTGCTTGCAGCTCCATGCTTCTTGGTGTAGACCTGAGCGGTAATGAATGCCTTCCCAGGTTGGGGCACTACTGGGGGCCTAATCCTGTGGTCCTGTTGCATTCCCATTTCTCCCTTGATTTCTTTGCCCCAAAGTTTGTTGCTACCCAGGTCACCCAAGCTGCATGGTTGAGGGAACAGGATACTGGTGAGGACAGCAGCGGGAGGCACAAGTGCCAATGGACTGGCCAGTAAGCAGCGCTGGGCTCCTTAGCCACGCCCACCACCAGAATATCACCCTTGACTTGAGCAAGTAGGACAGTCCCCTGAAACCCTTTAGCACCTTCCAAGCCACTGTGTACTGGGTGCGCTCGAATGTGCATATGTGTGCCCGTGCTTGCTTACATTCGTGTGTGTTTGTTCCTGATGCTGTACATGGGTGTGCTTACTAAGCCAAAGTCTGTGTATGTGTAAATAGGTATGTGGATGTAGATCCAGGAGGACCCGGCACAGTGTGTTATGAGTGAGCATGTGGAGGTGGCGGGAAGGGAGAAAGAGAAAGAGAGAGAGAGAGTCATCTCGCCTATGAGGAATTCTTTGTTCATGTGCGGTTGGATGAGTGTGTCATGTATGAGGTTGGACATAGGGAGTTCCAATTGTGTGCATGTTTACTTGCTTATTTGAAGTTCCCAGACACCAATCATTTGGCAAAGTCTCCCCTTTTGTGCTGTGCTCTGCACAAAGGTCTCCAGACTTGAGGCCCGGGATACCTAGCTGCCTTTGCTCTTGGAGATCTGCATGACAGTGACAATGACGCCTATGAATACTGTTGCTGGGTGCTAGTGTGCCTTGGTCGAGGCAGGGAAGGGTCAGATATCACTTTCCCTAGTGTCTTAGCAGAGCTTCCTGTACGAGCCTTAAACATATGGCTGTGAGCCACGGGCACCAGGATTGCCAGCTCCTGCCTCTAGCCAGTATAATCCTTGGCTGCTCAATAGCAGGAAGTAGCAGGCAGGGATCTGGGCCAGAGAGGCCAAGGCAAGCGGGAAGACAAGAATTAAGCAGACACTAGCGCAGAAAGGAGATGCCCAGATTCGCTGACCTGCTAACCTTGTATCTCCCTTATGCTCTGAGCAAGAGAGATGAGGTTGATTGTGAGAGAGGTGGCGGATCCATACACCAGCCACTTCCAGGACTGGCAAGGGCAGAGGCGGTGGGGAGCTGTGTCACACGGGTTCAACCAGGATGTGGGAAGATGGAGCAGGAGGGGAGGTGGAAAGTGTATTTGCCTAGGACCCTGGCCCAAGCCGTTCCCAGCAGAATGGTCAGGGGAGGGATGTGCGGCTCTACACATCCTGTGCATCCCCGAAGGCCTGTGAGAACTAGTGAGAACTTACAGCAAACCCCCAAGGGTCCCTGTGCCTTTTGCTATGGCAACTCCAGTTGGAACACTGGCTCAAGTCAGCAGGAGGCGCCTAGTACCTGGCCATGTCACAGAGCTCCAAACCATATGGGCACTGCCCAGAGGCTTCCCAGCACCCCAGGTGCAAATGCACTGTTAGTGAGGCACCAGGAGGCCCTGCTGGCCTGTGAGCACCAACTGCCTACCTCTAAGCAGCCTCACTACCCCTCCCTTAAGGCTGTTCCTGTTGGAATGCAAATGAAAGCACACATCAACAAAGTGGGCAAGGAATGGAGAAACAAAACATCCGGCCACCCCCTGGAGGCTTTTCTGCATAGTGGGTCGCATATGTGCAGTCCTTCCTGCTCAGAAAAACACAGGGCTGCTGCCTAGCAAGCCAGGCAAGGTCTTCAGGTGGTCTTGGCCAAGGGGGCAGAGGCCGTTTCCAGACCAATCGGATGTCAGTCATAAAACCAGAAGGCAGGAAAGGAGTGCCGCTTCCCTCCTACCTTTGTCACAAACCTCCTGTGCACAGAAAAGGAGCAGAGGGGCTTGGGCACAGAGCAGGCAGACAACAGATTAGATAAATGGGGATTGGTGTTCACCAGAGGACTGACAGATCCCAGGTGTGCAGAGGGTGAGAGCAGAGGGAGATTTGGAGAAGATAAGAAGGGCTAGGCCAGGGTGAGGCAGTTGTAATTTCCCCAGAAGAAGTGAAGAGGTGCATGGGGAGGTGTGCAGCCTGTGAACCTCAAGAGGAGGAGGGGGAAATTGGGAAGCAGAGGCAGAGGCAAAGAGGCAGTGACGCAGAGGCATGTGTGAGTTGAAAGCAGTCCAGAGCAGCAAGGCAGGGACAGGAGGGCTAGGAGAGAGAACTCGGAGGGAGTTATCAGCAAAGGAGGTATGTGTGCAGGGGACAAGCCTCAGGAACTCAGCTGCAGATGGCAGGTGGTGGCTAGGAAGGCCAGGTTGGGCGCCCCACCACCCTGGGACCAAGTAGAAGGGAGAAGAGGCAAGGGATTCTGGGGCACAGGCCTGCCCCATTCTCTGCGCGCAGCGCTGGGCTTTAGGGTGTAGACCTGAGGGGTAACGAATGCCATCCTTGGTTGGGGCACTACTGGGGCGTAATCATGTGGTCCTGTTACATTGACATTTCTGCCTTGATTGCGTTCCCGAAGAGTTTGTTGCTACCCAGGTCTCCGAAGCTGCATGGTTCAGGGAATGGGAGACTGGTGAGGACAGCAGGGGGAGGCCCAAGTGCCAATGGACTGTCCAGTAAGCAGCGCTGGGCTCCTTAGCCACGCCCACCACGAGAACAACACCCTGGACTTGAGCAAGTAGTACACAGTCCTCGAAAACCCCTTAGCACCTTCCAAACCACTGTGTACAGGGTGTGCTCACGTATGCGTGTGGGTGCCCCTGCTTGCCTACATGCGTGTGTTCCTGATGCTGTACAAGAGTGTGCTTCCTAAGCCTAAGTCTGCATATGTGCAAATAGGTATGTGGATGTAGATCCAGGAGGACCCGGCACAGTGTGTTCTACTGAGCATGTGGGGGTGGCGGGGAGGAAGAGAGAGAAAGAGAGAGGGAGAGAGTCGGCTCGCCTGTGAGGAATTTTTTGTTCATTTGCGGTTGCAGGAGTGTGTCAGGTATGAGGTTGGACAGAGGGAGTTCAAAGTGTTTACACGTTACTTGTTTTTTGAAGTTCCCGGAAACCAATCATATGGCGAAGGCTCCCCTCTTGTGCTGTCCGCTACACAAACGTCTCCGTACTTGATGCCAAGCTGCCTCTGCTCTTGGAGATCTGCATGACAGTGATGATGCTGCCTATGAATATCATTGCTGGGTGCTAGTGTGCCTTGGTCACGGCAGGGAAGGATCAGATATCCCTTTCCCTGGTGTCTTAGCAGAGCTTCCTGAAGGAGCCTAAAACATATGGCTGTGAGCCACGGGCACCAGGATTGCCAGCTCCTGCCTCTAGCCAGTATAATCCTTGGCTGCTCAATAGCAGGAAGTAGCAGGCAGGGATCTGGGCCAGAGAGGCCAAGGCAAGCGGGAAGACAAGAGTTAAGCAGACACTAGCGCAGAAAGGAGATGCCCAGATTCGCTGACCTGCTAATCTTGTATCTCCCTTATGCTCTCAGCAAGAGAGATGAGGTTGATTGTGAGAGAGGTGGCGGATCCATACACCAGCCACTTCCAGGACTGGCAAGGGCAGAGGCGGTGGGGAGCTGTGTCACACGGGTTCAACCAGGATGTGGGAAGATGGAGCAGGAGGGGAGGTGGAAAGTGTATTTGCCTAGGACCCTGGCCCAAGCTGTTCCCAGCAGAATGGTCAGGGGAGGGATGTGCGGCTCTACACATCCTGTGCATCCCCGAAGGCCTGTGAGAACTAGTGAGAACTTACAGCAAACCCCCAAGGGGCCCTGTGCCCTTTTTGCTATGGCAACTCCAGTTGGAACACTGGCTCAAGTCAGCAGGAGGCGCCTAGTACCTGGCCATGTCACAGAGCTCCAAACCATATGGGCACTGCCCGAGGCTTCCCAGCACCCCAGGTGCAAATGCACTGTTAGTGAGGCACCAGGAGGCCCTACTGGCCTGTGAGCACCAACTGCCTACCTCTAAGCAGCCTCACTACCCCTCCCTTAAGGCTGTTCCTGTTGGAATGCAAATGAAAGCACACATCAACAAAGTGGGCAAGGAATGGAGAAACAAAACATCCGGCCACCCCCTGGAGGCTTTTCTGCATAGTGGGTCGCATATGTGCAGTCCTTCCTGCTCAGAAAAACACAGGGCTGCTGCCTAGCAAGCCAGGCAAGGTCTTCAGGTGGTCTTGGCCAAGGGGGCAGAGGCCGTTTCCAGACCAATCGGATGTCAGTCATAAAACCAGAAGGCAGGAAAGGAGTGCCGCTTCCCTCCTACCTTTGTCACAAACCTCCTGTGCACACAAAAGGAGCAGAGGGGCTTGGGCACAGAGCAGGCAGACAACAGATTAGATAAATGGGGATTGGTGTTCACCAGAGGACTGAGAGATCCCAGGTGTGCAGAGGGTGAGAGCAGAGGGAGATTTGGAGAAGATAAGAAGGGCTAGGCCAGGGTGAGGCAGTTGTAATTTCCCCAGAAGAAGTGAAGAGGTGCATGGGGAGGTGTGCAGCCTGTGAACCTCAAGAGGAGGAGGGGGAAATTGGGAAGCAGAGGCAGAGGCAAAGAGGCAGTGACGCAGAGGCATGTGTGAGTTGAAAGCAGTCCAGAGCAGCAAGGCAGGGACAGGAGGGCTAGGAGAGAGAACTCGGAGGGAGTTATCAGCAAAGGAGGTATGTGTGCAGGGGACAAGCCTCAGGAACTCAGCTGCAGATGGCAGGTGGTGGCTAGGAAGGCCAGGTTGGGCGCCCCACCACCCTGGGACCAAGTAGAAGGGAGAAGAGGCAAGGGATTCTGGGGCACAGGCCTGCCCCATTCTCTGCGCGCAGCGCTGGGCTTTAGGGTGTAGACCTGAGGGGTAACGAATGCCATCCTTGCTTGGGGCACTACTGGGGCGTAATCATGTGGTCCTGTTACATTGACATTTCTGCCTTGATTGCTTTCCCGAAGAGTTTGTTGCTACCCAGGTCTCCGAAGCTGCATGGTTCAGGGAATGGGAGACTGGTGAGGACAGCAGGGGGAGGCCCAAGTGCCAATGGACTGTCCAGTAAGCAGCGCTGGGCTCCTTAGCCACGCCCACCACGAGAACAACACCCTGGACTTGAGCAAGTAGGACACAGTCCTCGAAAACCCCTTAGCACCTTCCAAGCCACTGTGTACTGGGTGCGCTCACGTGTGCGTGTGTGTGCCCCTGCTTGCCTACATGCGTGTGTTCCTGATGCTGTACAAGAGTGTGCTTCCTAAGCCTAAGTCTGCATATGTGCAAATAGGTATGTGGATGTAGATCCAGGAGGACCCGGCACAGTGTGTTATAGTGAGCATGTGGGGGTGGCAGGGAGGAAGAGAGAGAAAGAGAGAGAGAGAGAGTCGGTTCGCCTGTGAGGAATTTTTTGTTCATGTGCGGTTGCAGGAGTGTGTCAGGTATGAGGTTGGACAGAGGGAGTTCAAAGTTTTTACACGTTACTTGTTTTTTGAAGTTCCCGGAAACCAATCATATGGCGAAGGCTCCCCACTTGTGCTGTCCGCTACACAAAGGTCTCCGTACTTGATGCCAAGCTGCCTCTGCTCTTGGAGATCTGCATGACAGTGATGATGCTGCCTATGAATATCATTGCTGGGTGCTAGTGTGCCTTGGTCACGGCAGGGAAGGGTCAGATATCCCTTTCCCTGGTGTCTTAGCAGAGCTTCCTGAAGGAGCCTAAAACATATGGCTGTGAGCCACGGGCACCAGGATTGCCAGCTCCTGCCTCTAGCCAGTATAATCCTTGGCTGCTCAATAGCAGGAAGTAGCAGGCAGGGATCTGGGCCAGAGAGGCCAAGGCAAGCGGGAAGACAAGAGTTAAGCAGACACTAGCGCAGAAAGGAGATGCCCAGAATCGCTGTCATGCTAACCTTGTATCTCCCTTATGCTCTGAGCAAGACAGATGAGGTTGATTGTGAGAGAGGTGGCGGATCCATACACCAGCCACTTCCAGGACTGGCAAGGGCAGAGGCGGTGGGGAGCTGTGTCACATGGGTTCAACCAGGATGTGGGAAGAAGGAGCAGGAGGGGAGGTGGAAAGTGTATTTGCCTAGGACCCTGGCCCAAGCCGTTCCCAGCAGAATGGTCAGGGGAGGGATGTGCGGCTCTACACATCCTGTGCATCCCCGAAGGCCTGTGAGAACTAGTGAGAACTTACAGCAAACCCCCAAGGGGCCCTGTGCCCTTTTTGCTATGGCAACTCCAGTTGGAACACTGGCTCAAGTCAGCAGGAGGCGCCTAGTACCTGGCCATGTCACAGAGCTCCAAACCATATGGGCACTGCCCAGAGGCTTCCCAGCACCCCAGGTGCAAATGCACTGTTAGTGAGGCACCAGGAGGCCCTGCTGGCCTGTGAGCACCAACTGCCTACCTCTAAGCAGCCTCACTACCCCTCCCTTAAGGCTGTTCCTGTTGGAATGCAAATGAAAGCACACATCAACAAAGTGGGCAAGGAATGGAGAAACAAAACATCCGGCCACCCCCTGGAGGCTTTTCTGCATAGTGGGTCGCATATGTGCAGTCCTTCCTGCTCAGAAAAACACAGGGCTGCTGCCTAGCAAGCCAGGCAAGGTCTTCAGGTGGTCTTGGCCAAGGGGGCAGAGGCCGTTTCCAGACCAATCGGATGTCAGTCATAAAACCAGAAGGCAGGAAAGGAGTGCCGCTTCCCTCCTACCTTTGTCACAAACCTCCTGTGCACAGAAAAGGAGCAGAGGGGCTTGGGCACAGAGCAGGCAGACAACAGATTAGATAAATGGGGATTGGTGT
The DNA here is from genome assembly GCF_023159225.1 of Perognathus longimembris pacificus. NCBI lineage: Eukaryota > Metazoa > Chordata > Mammalia > Rodentia > Heteromyidae > Perognathus > Perognathus longimembris. The sequence goes on along the minus strand of NW_025959143.1, from coordinate 38,836 downwards.
TCACCAGAGGACTGAGAGATCCCAGGTGTGCAGAGGGTGAGAGCAGAGGGAGATTTGGAGAAGATAAGAAGGGCTAGGCCAGGGTGAGGCAGTTGTAATTTCCCCAGAAGAAGTGAAGAGGTGCATGGGGAGGTGTGCAGCCTGTGAACCTCAAGAGGAGGAGGGGGAAATTGGGAAGAAGAGGCAGAGGCAAAGAGGCAGTGACGCAGAGGCATGTGTGAGTTGAAAGCAGTCCAGAGCAGCAAGGCAGGGACAGGAGGGCTAGGAAGAGAGAACTCGGAGGGAGTTATCAGCAAAGGAGGTATGTGTGCAGGGGACAAGCCTCAGGAACTCAGCTGCAGATGGCAGGTGGTGGCTAGGAAGGCCAGGTTGGGCGCCCCACCACCCTGGGACCAAGTAGAAGGGAGAAGAGGCAAGGGATTCTGGGGCACAGGCCTGCCCCATTCTCTGCGCGCAGCGCTGGGCTTTAGGGTGTAGACCTGAGGGGTAACGAATGCCATCCTTGCTTGGGGCACTACTGGGGCGTAATCATGTGGTCCTGTTACATTGACATTTCTGCCTTGATTGCTTTCCCGAAGAGTTTGTTGCTACCCAGGTCTCCGAAGCTGCATGGTTCAGGGAATGGGAGACTGGTGAGGACAGCAGGGGGAGGCCCAAGTGCCAATGGACTGTCCAGTAAGCAGCGCTGGGCTCCTTAGCCACGCCCACCACGAGAACAACACCCTGGACTTGAGCAAGTAGGACACAGTCCTCGAAAACCCCTTAGCACCTTCCAAGCCACTGTGTACTGGGTGCGCTCACGTGTGCGTGTGTGTGCCCCTGCTTGCCTATATGCGTGTGTTCCTGATGCTGTACAAGAGTGTGCTTCCTAAGCCTAAGTCTGCATATGTGCAAATAGGTATGTGGATGTAGATCCAGGAGGACCCGGCACAGTGTGTTATAGTGAGCATGTGGGGGTGGCGGGGAGGTAGAGAGAGAAAGAGAGAGAGAGAGAGTCGGCTCGCCTGTGAGGAATTTTTTGTTCATGTGCGGTTGCATGAGTGTGTCAGGTATGAGGTTGGACAGAAGGAGTTCAAAGTGTTTACACGTTACTTGTTTTTTGAAGTTCCCGGAAACCAATCATATGGCGAAGGCTCCCCTCTTGTGCTGTCCTCTACACAAAGGTCTCCGTACTTGATGCCAAGCTGCCTCTGCTCTTGGAGATCTGCATGACAGTGATGATGCTGCCTATGAATATCATTGCTGGGTGCTAGTGTGCCTTGGTCACGGCAGGGAAGGGTCAGATATCCCTTTCCCTGGTGTCTTAGCAGAGCTTCCTGAAGGAGCCTAAAACATATGGCTGTGAGCCACGGGCACCAGGATTGCCAGCTCCTGCCTCTAGCCAGTATAATCCTTGGCTGCTCAATAGCAGGAAGTAGCAGGCAGGGATCTGGGCCAGAGAGGCCAAGGCAAGCGGGAAGACAAGAGTTAAGCAGACACTAGCGCAGAAAGGAGATGCCCAGAATCGCTGTCATACTAACCTTGTATCTCCCTTATGCTCTGAGCAAGACAGATGAGGTTGATTGTGAGAGAGGTGGCGGATCCATACACCAGCCACTTCCATGACTGGCAAGGGCAGAGGCGGTGGGGAGCTGTGTCACACGGGTTCAACCAGGATGTGGGAAGATGGAGCAGGAGGGGAGGTGGAAAGTGTATTTGCCTAGGACCCTGGCCCAAGCCGTTCCCAGCAGAATGGTCAGGGGAGGGATGTGCGGCTCTACACATCCTGTGCATACCCGAAGGCCTGTGAGAACTAGTGAGAACTTACAGCAAACCCCCAAGGGGCCCTGTGCCATTTTTTCTATGGAAACTCCAGTTGGAACACTGGCTCAAGTCAGCAGGAGGCGCCTAGTACCTGGCCATGTCACAGAGCTCCAAACCATATGGGCACTGCCCAGAGGCTTCCCAGCACCCCAGGTGCAAATGCACTGTTAGTGAGGCACCAGGAGGCCCTGCGGGCCTGTGAGCACCAACTGCCTACCTCTAAGCAGCCTCACTACCCCTCCCTTAAGGCTGTTCCTGTTGGAATGCAAATGAAAGCAAACATCAACAAAGTGGGCAAGGAATGGAGAAACAAAACATCCGGCCATCCCCCTGGAGGCTTTTCTGCATAGTGGGTCGCATATGTGCAGTCCTTCCTGCTCAGAAAAACACAGGGCTGCTGCCTAGCAAGCCAGGCAAGGTCTTCAGGTGGTCTTGGCCAAGGGGGCAGAGGCCGTTTCCAGACCAATCGGATGTCAGTCACAAAACCAGAAGGCAGGAAAGGAGTGCCGATTCCCTCCTACCTTTGTCACAAACCTCCTGTGCACAGAAAAGGAGCAGAGGGGCTTGGGCACAGAGCAGGCAGACAACAGATTAGATAAATGGGGATTGGTGTTCACCAGAGGACTGAGAGATCCCAGGTGTGCAGAGGGTGAGAGCAGAGGGAGATTTGGAAAAGATACGAAGGGTTAGGCCAGGGTGAGGCAGTTGTAATTTCCCCAGAAGAAGTGAAGAGGTGCATGGGGAGGTGTGCAGCCTGTGAACCTCAAGAGGAGGAGGGGGAAATTGGGAAGCAGAGGCAGAGGCAAAGAGGCAGTGACGCAGAGGCATGTGTGAGTTGAAAGCAGTCCAGAGCAGCAAGGCACGGACAGGAGGGCTAGGAGAGAGAACTCCGAGGGAGTTATCAGCAAAGGAGGTATGTGTGCAGGGGACAAGCCTCAGGAACTCAGCTGCAGATGGCAGGTGGTGGCTAGGAAGGCCAGGTTGGGCGCCCCACCACCCTGGGACCAAGTAGAAGGGAGAAGAGGCAAGGGATTCTGGGGCACAGGCCTGCACCATTCTCTGCGCGCAGCGCTGTGCTTTAGGGTGTAGACCTGAGGGGTAACGAATGCCATCCTTGGTTGGGGCACTACTGGGGCGTAATCATGTGGTCCTGTTACATTGACATTTCTGCCTTGATTGCTTTCCCGAAGAGTTTGTTGCTATCCAGGTCTCCGAAGCTGCATGGTTCAGGGAATGGGAGACTGGTGAGGACAGCAGGGGGAGGCCCAAGTGCCAATGGACTGTCCAGTAAGCAGCGCTGGGCTCCTTAGCCACGCCCACCACAAGAACAACACCCTGGACTTGAGCAAGTAGGACACAGTCCTCGAAAACCCCTTAGCACCTTCCAAGCCACTGTGTACTGGGTGCGCTCACGTGTGCGTGTGTGTGCCCCTGCTTCCCTACATGCGTGTGTTCCTGATGCTGTACAAGAGTGTGCTTCCTAAGCCTAAGTCTGCATATGTGCAAATAGGTATGTGGATGTAGATCCAGGAGGACCCGGCACAGTGTGTTATAGTGAGCATGTGGGGGTGGCGGGGATGTAGAGAGAGAAAGAGAGAGAGAGAGAGTCGGCTCGCCTGTGAGGAATTTTTTGTTCATGTGCGGTTGCATGAGTGTGTCAGGTATGAGGTTGGACAGAAGGAGTTCAAAGTGTTTACACGTTACTTGTTTTTTGAAGTTCCCGGAAACCAATCATATGGCGAAGGCTCCCCTCTTGTGCTGTCCTCTACACAAAGGTCTCCGTACTTGATGCCAAGCTGCCTCTGCTCTTGGAGATCTGCATGACAGTGATGATGCTGCCTATGAATATCATTGCTGGGTGCTAGTGTGCCTTGGTCACGGCAGGGAAGGGTCAGATATCCCTTTCCCTGGTGTCTTAGCAGAGCTTCCTGAAGGAGCCTAAAACATATGGCTGTGAGCCACGGGCACCAGGATTGCCAGCTCCTGCCTCTAGCCAGTATAATCCTTGGCTGCTCAATAGCAGGAAGTAGCAGGCAGGGATCTGGGCCAGAGAGGCCAAGGCAAGCGGGAAGACAAGAGTTAAGCAGACACTAGCGCAGAAAGGAGATGCCCAGAATCGCTGACCTTCTAACCTTGTATCTCCCTTATGCTCTGAGCAAGAGAGATGAGGTTGATTGTGAGAGAGGTGGCGGATCCATACACCAGCCACTTCCAGGACTGGCAAGGGCAGAGGCGGTGGGGAGCTGTGTCACACGGGTTCAACCAGGATGTGGGAAGATGGAGCAGGAGGGGAGGTGGAAAGTGTATTTGCCTAGGACCCTGGCCCAAGCCGTTCCCAGCAGAATGGTCAGGGGAGGGATGTGCGGCTCTACACATCCTGTGCATCCCCGAAGGCCTGTGAGAACTAGTGAGAACTTACAGCAAACCCCCAAGGGGCCCTGTGCCCTTTGTGCTATGGCAACTCCAGTTGGAACACTGGCTCAAGTCAGCAGGAGGCACCTAGTACGTGGCCATGTCACAGAGCTCCAAACCATATGGGCACTGCCCAGAGGCCTCCCAGCACCCCAGGTGCAAATGCACTGTTAGTGAGGCACCAGGAGGCCCTGCTGGCCTGTGAGCACCAACTGCCTACCTCTAAGCAGCCTCACTACCCCTCCCTTAAGGCTGTTCCTGTTGGAATGCAAATGAAAGCACATATCAACAAAGTGAGCAAGGAATGGAGAAACAAAACATCCGGCCACCCCCTGGAGGCTTTTCTGCATAGTGGGTCGCATATGTGCAGTCCTTCCTGCTCAGAAAAACACAGGGCTGCTGCCTAGCAAGCCAGGCAAGGTCTTCAGGTGGTCTTGGCCAAGGGGGCAGAGGCCGTTTCCAGACCAATCGGATGTCAGTCATAAAACCAGAAGGCAGGAAAGGAGTGCCGCTTCCCTCCTACCTTTGTCACAAACCTCCTGTGTACAGAAAAGGAGCAGAGGGGCTTGGACACAGAGCAGGCAGACAACAGATTAGATAAATGGGGATTGGTGTTCACCAGAGGACTGAGAGATCCCAGGTGTGCAGAGGGTGAGAGCAGAGGGAGATTTGGAGAAGATAAGAAGGGCTAGGCCAGGGTGAGGCAGTTGTAATTTCCCCAGAAGAAGTGAAGAGGTGCATGGGGAGGTGTGCAGCCTGTGAACCTCAAGAGGAGGAGGGGGAAATTGGGAAGCAGAGGCAGAGGCAAAGAGGCAGTGACGCAGAGGCATGTGTGAGTTGAAAGCAGTACAGAGAAGCAAGGCAGGGACAGGAGGGCTAGGAGAGAGAACTCGGAGGGAGTTATCAGCAAAGGAGGTATGTGTGCAGGGGACAAGCCTCAGGAACTCAGCTGCAGATGGCAGGTGGTGGCTAGGAAGGCCAGGTTGGGCGCCCCACCACCCTGGGACCAAGTAGAAGGTAGAAGAGGCAAGGGATTCTGGGGCACAGGCCTGCCCCATTCTCTGCGTGCAGCGCTGGGCGTTAGGGTGTAGACCTGAGGGGTAACGAATGCCATCCTTGGTTGGAGCACTACTGGGGCGTAATCATGTGGTCCTGTTACATTGACATTTCTGCCTTGATTGCTTTCCCGAAGAGTTTGTTGCTACCCAGGTCTCCTAAGCTGCATGGTTCAGGGAATGGGAGACTGGTGAGGACAGCAGGGGGAGGCCCAAGTGCCAATGGACTGTCCAGTAAGCAGCGCTGGGCTCCTTAGCCACGCCCACCACGAGAACAACACCCTGGACTTGAGCAAGTAGGACACAGTCCTCGAAAACCCCTTAGCACCTTCCAAGCCACTGTGTACTGGGTGCGCTCACGTGTGCGTGTGTGTGCCCCTGCTTGCCTACATGCGTGTGTTCCTGATGCTGTACAAGAGTGTGCTTCCTAAGCCTAAGTCTGCATATGTGCAAATAGGTATGTGGATGTAGATCCAGGAGGACCCGGCACAGTGTGTTATAGTGAGCATGTGGGGGTGGCGGGGAGGAAGAGAGAGAAAGAGAGAGAGAGAGAGTCGGCTCACCTGTGAGGAACTTTTTGTTCATGTGCGGTTGCAGGAGTGTGTCAGGTATGAGGTTGGACAGAGGGAGTTCAAAGTGTTTACACGTTACTTGTTTTTTGAAGTTCCCGGAAACCAATCATATGGCGAAGGCTCCCCTCTTGTGCTGTCCGCTACACAAAGGTCTCCGTACTTGATGCCAAGCTGCCTCTGCTCTTGGAGATCTGTATGACAGTGATGATGATGCCTATGAATATCATTGCTGGGTGCTAGTGTGCCTTGGTCACGGCAGGGAAGGGTCAGATATCCCTTTCCCTGGTGTCTTAGCAGAGCTTCCTGAAGGAGCCTAAAACATATGGCTGTGAGCCACGGGCACCAGGATTGCCAGCTCCTGCCTCTAGCCAGTATAATCCTTGGCTGCTCAATAGCAGGAAGTAGCAGGCAGGGATCTGGGCCAGAGAGGCCAAGGCAAGCGGGAAGACAAGAGTTAAGCAGACACTAGCGCAGAAAGGAGATGCCCAGATTCGCTGACCTGCTAACCTTGTATCTCCCTTATGCTCTGAGCAAGAGAGATGAGGTTGATTGTGAGAGAGGTGGCGGGGTCATACACCAGCCACTTCCAGGACTGGCAAGGGCAGAGGCGGTGGGGAGCTGTGTCACACGGGTTCAACCAGGATGTGGGAAGATGGAGCAGGAGGGGAGGTGGAAAGTGTATTTGCCTAGGACCCTGGCCCAAGCCGTTCCCAGCAGAATGGTCAGGGGAGGGATGTGCGGCTCTACACATCCTGTGCATCCCCGAAGGCCTGTGAGAACTAGTGAGAACTTACAGCAAACCCCCAAGGGGCCCTGTGCCCTTTTTGCTATGGCAACTCCAGTTGGAACACTGGCTCAAGTCAGCAGGAGGCGCCTAGTACCTGGCCATGTCACAGAGCTCCAAACCATATGGGCACTGCCCAGAGGCTTCCCAGCACCCCAGGTGCAAATGCACTGTTAGTGAGGCACCAGGAGGCCCTGCTGGCCTGTGAGCACCAACTGCCTACCTCTAAGCAGCCTCACTACCCCTCCCTTAAGGCTGTTCCTGTTGGAATGCAAATGAAAGCACACATCAACAAAGTGGGCAAGGAATGGAGAAACAAAACATCCGGCCACCCCCTGGAGGCTTTTCTGCATAGTGGGTCGCATATGTGCAGTCCTTCCTGCTCAGAAAAACACAGGGCTGCTGCCTAGCAAGCCAGGCAAGGTCTTCAGGTGGTCTTGGCCAAGGGGGCAGAGGCCGTTTCCAGACCAATCGGATGTCAGTCATAAAACCAGAAGGCAGGAAAGGAGTGCCGCTTCCCTCCTACCTTTGTCACAAACCTCCTGTGCACAGAAAAGGAGCAGAGGGGCTTGGGCACAGAGCAGGCAGACAACAGATTAGATAAATGGGGATTGGTGTTCACCAGAGGACTGACAGATCCCAGGTGTGCAGAGGGTGAGAGCAGAGGGAGATTTGGAGAAGATAAGAAGGGCTAGGCCAGGGTGAGGCAGTTGTAATTTCCCCAGAAGAAGTGAAGAGGTGCATGGGGAGGTGTGTAGCCAGTGAACCTCAAGAGGAGGAGGGGGAAATTGGGAAGCAGAGGCAGAGGCAAAGAGGCAGTGACGCAGAGGCATGTGTGAGTTGAAAGCAGTCCAGAGCAGCAAGGCAGGGACAGGAGGGCTAGGAGAGAGAACTCGGAGGGAGTTATCAGCAAAGGAGGTATGTGTGCAGGGGACAAGCCTCAGGAACTCAGCTGCAGATGGCAGGTGGTGGCTAGGAAGGCCAGGTTGGGCGCCCCACCACCCTGGGACCAAGTAGAAGGTAGAAGAGGCAAGGGATTCTGGGGCACAGGCCTGCCCCATTCTCTGCGCGCAGCGCTGGGCTTTAGGGTGTAGACCTGAGGGGTAACGAATGCCATCCTTGCTTGGGGCACTACTGGGGCGTAATCATGTGGTCCTGTTAGATTGACATTTCTGCCTTGATTGCTTTCCCGAAGAGTTTGTTGCTACCCAGGTCTCTGAAGCTGCATGGTTCAGGGAATGGGAGACTGGTGAGGACAGCAGGGGGAGGCCCAAGTGCCAATGGACTGTCCAGGAAGCAGCGCTGGGCTACTTAGCCACGCCCACCACGAGAACAACACCCTGGACTTGAGCAAGTAGGACACAGTCCTCGAAAACCCCTTAGCACCTTCCAAGCCACTGTGTACTGGGTGCGCTCACGTGTGCGTGTGTGTGCCCCTGCTTGCCTACATGCGTGTGTTCCTGATGCTGTACAAGAGTGTGCTTCCTAAGCCTAAGTCTGCATATGTCAAATAGGTATGTGGATGTAGATCCAGGAGGACCCGGCACAGTGTGTTATAGTGAGCATGTGGGGGTGGCGGGGAGGAAGAGAGAGAAAGAGAGAGAGAGAGAGTCGGCTCGCCTGTGAGGAATTTTTTGTTCATGTGCGGTTGCAGGAGTGTGTCAGGTATGAGGTTGGACAGAGGGAGTTCAAAGTGTTTACACGTTAGTTGTTTTTTGAAGTTCCCGGAAACCAATCATATGGCGAAGGCTCCCCTCTTGTGCTGTCCGCTACACAAAGGTCTCCGTACTTGATGCCAAGCTGCCTCTGCTCTTGGAGATCTGTATGACAGTGATGATGATGCCTATGAATATCATTGCTGGGTGCTAGTGTGCCTTGGTCACGGCAGGGAAGGGTCAGATATCCCTTTCCCTGGTGTCTTAGCAGAGCTTCCTGAAGGAGCCTAAAACATATGGCTGTGAGCCACGGGCACCAGGATTGCCAGCTCCTGCCTCTAGCCAGTATAATCCTTGGCTGCTCAATAGCAGGAAGTAGCAGGCAGGGATCTGGGCCAGAGAGGCCAAGGCAAGCGGGAAGACAAGAGTTAAGCAGACACTAGCGCAGAAAGGAGATGCCCAGATTCGCTGACCTGCTAACCTTGTATCTCCCTTATGCTCTGAGCAAGAGAGATGAGGTTGATTGTGAGAGAGGTGGCGGGGTCATACACCAGCCACTTCCAGGACTGGCAAGGGCAGAGGCGGTGGGGAGCTGTGTCACACGGGTTCAACCAGGATGTGGGAAGATGGAGCAGGAGGGGAGGTGGAAAGTGTATTTGCCTAGGACCCTGGCCCAAGCCGTTCCCAGCAGAATGGTCAGGGGAGGGATGTGCGGCTCTACACATCCTGTGCATCCCCGAAGGCCTGTGAGAACTAGTGAGAACTTACAGCAAACCCCCAAGGGGCCCTGTGCCCTTTTTGCTATGGCAACTCCAGTTGGAACACTGGCTCAAGTCAGCAGGAGGCGCCTAGTACCTGGCCATGTCACAGAGCTCCAAACCATATGGGCACTGCCCAGAGGCTTCCCAGCACCCCAGGTGCAAATGCACTGTTAGTGAGGCACCAGGAGGCCCTGCTGGCCTGTGAGCACCAACTGCCTACCTCTAAGCAGCCTCACTACCCCTCCCTTAAGGCTGTTCCTGTTGGAATGCAAATGAAAGCACACATCAACAAAGTGGGCAAGGAATGGAGAAACAAAACATCCGGCCACCCCCTGGAGGCTTTTCTGCATAGTGGGTCGCATATGTGCAGTCCTTCCTGCTCAGAAAAACACAGGGCTGCTGCCTAGCAAGCCAGGCAAGGTCTTCAGGTGGTCTTGGCCAAGGGGGCAGAGGCCGTTTCCAGACCAATCGGATGTCAGTCATAAAACCAGAAGGCAGGAAAGGAGTGCCGCTTCCCTCCTACCTTTGTCACAAACCTCCTGTGCACAGAAAAGGAGCAGAGGGGCTTGGGCACAGAGCAGGCAGACAACAGATTAGATAAATGGGGATTGGTGTTCACCAGAGGACTGACAGATCCCAGGTGTGCAGAGGGTGAGAGCAGAGGGAGATTTGGAGAAGATAAGAAGGGCTAGGCCAGAGTGAGGTAGTTGTAATTTCCCCAGAAGAAGTGAAGAGGTGCATGGGGAGGTGTGCAGCCTGTGAACCTCAAGAGGAGGAGGGGGAAATTGGGAAGCAGAGGCAGAGGCAAAGAGGCAGTGACGCAGAGGCATGTGTGAGTTGAAAGCAGTCCAGAGCAGCAAGGCAGGGACAGGAGGGCTAGGAGAGAGAACTCGGAGGGAGTTATCAGCAAAGGAGGTATGTGTGCAGGGGACAAGCCTCAGGAACTCAGCTGCAGATGGCAGGTGGTGGCTAGGAAGGCCAGGTTGGGCGCCCCACCACCCTGGGACCAAGTAGAAGGGAGAAGAGGCAAGGGATTCTGGGGCACAGGCCTGCCCCATTCTCTGCGCGCAGCGCTGTGCTTTAGGGTGTAGATCTGAGGGGTAACGAATGCCATCCTTGGTTGGGGCACTACTGGGGTGTAATCATGTGGTCCTGTTACATTGACATTTCTGCCTTGATTGCTTTCCCGAAGAGTTTGTTGCTACCCAGGTCTCCGAAGCTGCATGGTTCAGGGAATGGGAGACTGGTGAGGACAGCAGGGGGAGGCCCAAGTGCCAATGGACTGTCCTGTAAGCAGCGCTGGGCTCCTTAGCCACGCCCTCCACAAGAACAACACCCTGGACTTGAGCAAGTAGGACACAGTCCTCGAAAACCCCTTAGCACCTTCCAAGCCACTGTGTACTGGGTGCGCTCACGTGTGCGTGTGTGTGCCCCTGCTTGCCTACATGCGTGTGTTCCTGATGCTGTACAAGAGTGTGCTTCCTAAGCCTAAGTCTGCATATGTGCAAATAGGTATGTGGATGTAGATCCAGGAGGACCCGGCACAGTGTGTTATAGTGAGCATGTGGGGGTGGCGGGGAGGAAGAGAGAGAAAGAGAGAGAGAGAGAGTCGGCTCGCCTGTGAGGAATTTTTTGTTCATGTGCGGTTGCATGAGTGTGTCAGGTATGAGGTTGGACAGAGGGAGTTCAAAGTGTTTACACGTTACTTGTTTTTTGAAGTTCCCGGAAACCAATCATATGGCGAAGGCTCCCCTCTTGTGCTGTCCGCTACACAAAGGTCTCCGTACTTGATGCCAAGCTGCCTCTGCTCTTGGAGATCTGCATGACAGTGATGATGCTGCCTATGAATATCATTGCTGGGTGCTAGTGTGCCTTGGTCACGGCAGGGAAGGGTCAGATATCCCTTTCCCTGGTGTCTTAGCAGAGCTTCCTGAAGGAGGCTAAAACATATGGCTGTGAGCCACGGGCACCAGGATTGCCAGCTCCTGCCTCTAGCCAGTATAATCCTTGGCTGCTCAATAGCAGGAAGTAGCAGGCAGGGATCTGGGCCAGAGAGGCCAAGGCAAGCGGGAAGACAAGAGTTAAGCAGACACTAGCGCAGAAAGGAGATGCCCAGATTCGCTGACCTGCTAATCTTGTATCTCCCTTATGCTCTGAGCAAGAGAGATGAGGTTGATTGTGAGAGAGGTGGTGGATCCATACACCAGCCACTTCCAGGACTGGCAAGGGCAGAGGCGGTGGGGAGCTGTGTCACACGGGTTCAACCAGGATGTGGGAAGATGGAGCAGGAGGGGAGGTGGAAAGTGTATTTGCCTAGGACCCTGGCCCAAGCCGTTCCCAGCAGAATGGTCAGGGGAGGGATGTGCGGCTCTACACATCCTGTGCATCCCCGAAGGCCTGTGAGAACTAGTGAGAACTTACAGCAAACCCCCAAGGGGCCCTGTGCCCTTTTTGCTATGGCAACTCCAGTTGGAACACTGGCTCAAGTCAGCAGGAGGCGCCTAGTACCTGGCCATGTCACAGAGCTCCAAACCATATGGGCACTGCCCAGAGGCTTCCCAGCACCCCAGGTGCAAATGCACTGTTAGTGAGGCACCAGGAGGCCCTGCTGGCCTGTGAGCACCAACTGCCTACCTCTAAGCAGCCTCACTACCCCTCCCTTAAGGCTGTTCCTGTTGGAATGCAAATGAAAGCACACATCAACAAAGTGGGCAAGGAATGGAGAAACAAAACATCCGGCCACCCCCTGGAGGCTTTTCTGCATAGTGGGTCGCATATGTGCAGTCCTTCCTGCTCAGAAAAACACAGGGCTGCTGCCTAGCAAGCCAGGCAAGGTCTTCAGGTGGTCTTGGCCAAGGGGGCAGAGGCCGTTTCCAGACCAATCGGATGTCAGTCATAAAACCAGAAGGCAGGAAAGGAGTGCCGCTTCCCTCCTACCTTTGTCACAAACCTCCTGTGCACAGAAAAGGAGCAGAGGGGCTTGGGCACAGAGCAGGCAGACAACAGATTAGATAAATGGGGATTGGTGTTCACCAGAGGACTGACAGATCCCAGGTGTGCAGAGGGTGAGAGCAGAGGGAGATTTGGAGAAGATAAGAAGGGCTAGGCCAGGGTGAGGCAGTTGTAATTTCCCCAGAAGAAGTGAAGAGGTGCATGGGGAGGTGTGCAGCCTGTGAACCTCAAGAGGAGGAGGGGGAAATTGGGAAGCAGAGGCAGAGGCAAAGAGGCAGTGACGCAGAGGCATGTGTGAGTTGAAAGCAGTCCAGAGCAGCAAGGCAGGGACAGGAGGGCTAGGAGAGAGAACTCGGAGGGAGTTATCAGCAAAGGAGGTATGTGTGCAGGGGACAAGCCTCAGGAACTCAGCTGCAGATGGCAGGTGGTGGCTAGGAAGGCCAGGTTGGGCGCCCCACCACCCTGGGACCAAGTAGAAGGTAGAAGAGGCAAGGGATTCTGGGGCACAGGCCTGCCCCATTCACTGCGCGCAGCGCTGGGCTTTAGGGTGTAGACCTGAGGGGTAACGAATGCCATCCTTGCTTGGGGCACTACTGGGGCGTAATCATGTGGTCCTGTTAGATTGACATTTCTGCCTTGATTGCTTTCCCGAAGAGTTTGTTGCTACCCAGGTCTCTGAAGCTGCATGGTTCAGGGAATGGGAGACTGGTGAGGACAGCAGGGGGAGGCCCAAGTGCCAATGGACTGTCCAGGAAGCAGCGCTGGGCTACTTAGCCACGCCCACCACGAGAACAACACCCTGGGCTTGAGCAAGTAGGACACAGTCCTCGAAAACCCCTTAGCACCTTCCAAGCCACTGTGTACTGGGTGCGCTCACGTGTGCGTGTGTGTGCCCCTGCTTGCCTACATGCGTGCGTTCCTGATGCTGTACAAGAGTGTGCTTCCTAAGCCTAAGTCTGCATATGTGCAAATAGGTATGTGGATGTAGATCCAGGAGGACCCGGCACAGTGTGTTATAGTGAGCATGTGGGGGTGGCGGGGAGGAAGAGAGAGAAAGAGAGAGAGAGAGAGTCGGCTCGCCTGTGAGGAATTTTTTGTTCATGTGCGGTTGCATGAGTGTGTCAGGTATGAGGATGGACAGAGGGAGTTCAAAGTGTTTACACGTTACTTGTTTTTTGAAGTTCCCGGAAACCAATCATATGGCGAAGGCTCCCCTCTTGTGCTGTCCTCTACACAAAGGTCTCCGTACTTGATGCCAAGCTGCCTCTGCTCTTGGAGATCTGCATGACAGTGATGATGCTGCCTATGAATATCATTGCTGGGTGCTAGTGTGCCTTGGTCACGGCAGGGAAGGGTCAGATATCCCTTTCCCTGGTGTCTTAGCAGAGCTTCCTGAAGGAGCCTAAAACATATGGCTGTGAGCCACGGGCACCAGGATTGCCAGCTCCTGCCTCTAGCCAGTATAATCCTTGGCTGCTCAATAGCAGGAAGTAGCAGGCAGGGATCTGGGCCAGAGAGGCCAAGGCAAGCGGGAAGACAAGAGTTAAGCAGACACTAGCGCAGAAAGGAGATGCCCAGATTCGCTGACCTGCTAACCTTGTATCTCCCTTATGCTCTGAGCAAGAGAGATGAGGTTGATTGTGAGAGAGGTGGCGGATCCATACACCAGCCACTTCCAGGACTGTCAAGGGCAGAGGCGGTGGGGAGCTGTGTCACACGGGTTCAACCAGGATGTGGGAAGATGGAGCAGGAGGGGAGGTGGAAAGTGTATTTGCCTAGGACCCTGGCCCAAGCCGTTCCCAGCAGAATGGTCAGGGGAGGGATGTGCGGCTCTACACATCCTGTGCATCCCCGAAGGCCTGTGAGAACTAGTGAGAACTTACAGCAAACCCCCAAGGGGCCCTGTGCCCTTTTTGCTATGGCAACTCCAGTTGGAACACTGGCTCAAGTCAGCAGGAGGCGCCTAGTACCTGGCCATGTCACAGAGCTCCAAACCATATGGGCACTGCCCAGAGGCTTCCCAGCACCCCAGGTGCAAATGCACTGTTAGTGAAGCACCAGGAGGCCCTGCTGGCCTGTGAGCACCAACTGCCTACCTCTAAGCAGCCTCACTACCCCTCCCTTAAGGCTGTTCCTGTTGGAATGCAAATGAAAGCACACATCAACAAAGTGGGCAAGGAATGGAGAAACAAAATATCCGGCCACCCCCTGGAGGCTTTTCTGCATAGTGGGTCGCATATGTGCAGTCCTTCCTGCTCAGAAAAACACAGGGCTGCTGCCTAGCAAGCCAGGCAAGGTCTTCAGGTGGTCTTGGCCAAGGGGGTAGAGGCCGTTTCCAGACCAATCGGATGTCAGTCATAAAACCAGAAGGCAGGAAAGGAGTGCCGCTTCCCTCCTACCTTTGACACAAACCTCCTGTGCAAAGAAAAGGAGCAGAGGGGCTTGGGCACAGAGCAGGCAGACAACAGATTAGATAAATGGGGATTGGTGTTCACCAGAGGACTGAGAGATCCCAGGTGTGCAGAGGGTGAGAGCAGAGGGAGATTTGGAGAAGATAAGAAGGGCTAGGCCAGAGTGAGGTAGTTGTAATTTCCCCAGAAGAAGTGAAGAGGTGCATGGGGAGGTGTGCAGCCTGTGAACCTCAAGAGGAGGAGGGGGAAATTGGGAAGCAGAGGCAGAGGCAAAGAGGCAGTGACGCAGAGGCATGTGTGAGTTGAAAGCAGTCCAGAGCAGCAAGGCAGGGACAGGAGGGCTAGGAGAGAGAACTCGGAGGGAGTTATCAGCAAAGGAGGTATGTGTGCAGGGGACAAGCCTCAGGAACTCAGCTGCAGATGGCAGGTGGTGGCTAGGAAGGCCAGGTTGGGCGCCCCACCACCCTGGGACCAAGTAGAAGGGAGAAGAGGCAAGGGATTCTGGGGCACAGGCCTGCCCCATTCTCTGCGCGCAGCGCTGTGCTTTAGGGTGTAGATCTGAGGGGTAACGAATGCCATCCTTGGTTGGGGCACTACTGGGGTGTAATCATGTGGTCCTGTTACATTGACATTTCTGCCTTGATTGCTTTCCCGAAGAGTTTGTTGCTACCCAGGTCTCCGAAGCTCATGGTTCAGGGAATGGGAGACTGGTGAGGACAGCAGGGGGAGGCCCAAGTGCCAATGGACTGTCCTGTAAGCAGCGCTGGGCTCCTTAGCCACGCCCTCCACAAGAACAACACCCTGGACTTGAGCAAGTAGGACACAGTCCTCGAAAACCCCTTAGCACCTTCCAAGCCACTGTGTACTGGGTGCGCTCACGTGTGCGTGTGTGTGCCCCTGCTTGCCTACATGCGTGTGTTCCTGATGCTGTACAAGAGTGTGCTTCCTAAGCCTAAGTCTGCATATGTGCAAATAGGTATGTGGATGTAGATCCAGGAGGACCCGGCACAGTGTGTTATAGTGAGCATGTGGGGGTGGCGGGGAGGAAGAGAGAGAAAGAGAGAGAGAGAGAGTCGGCTCGCCTGTGAGGAATTTTTTGTTCATGTGCGGTTGCATGAGTGTGTCAGGTATGAGGTTGGACAGAGGGAGTTCAAAGTGTTTACACGTTACTTGTTTTTTGAAGTTCCCGGAAACCAATCATATGGCGAAGGCTCCCCTCTTGTGCTGTCCGCTACACAAAGGTCTCCGTACTTGATGCCAAGCTGCCTCTGCTCTTGGAGATCTGCATGACAGTGATGATGCTGCCTATGAATATCATTGCTGGGTGCTAGTGTGCCTTGGTCACGGCAGGGAAGGGTCAGATATCCCTTTCCCTGGTGTCTTAGCAGAGCTTCCTGAAGGAGCCTAAAACATATGGCTGTGAGCCACGGGCACCAGGATTGCCAGCTCCTGCCTCTAGCCAGTATAATCCTTGGCTGCTCAATAGCAGGAAGTAGCAGGCAGGGATCTGGGCCAGAGAGGCCAAGGCAAGCGGGAAGACAAGGGTTAAGCAGACACTAGCGCAGAAAGGAGATGCCCAGATTCGCTGACCTGCTAATCTTGTATCTCCCTTATGCTCTGAGCAAGAGAGATGAGGTTGATTGTGAGAGAGGTGGCGGATCCATACACCAGCCACTTCCAGGACTGGCAAGGGCAGAGGCGGTGGGGAGCTGTGTCACACGGGTTCAACCAGGATGTGGGAAGATGGAGCAGGAGGGGAGGTGGAAAGTGTATTTGCCTAGGACCCTGGCCCAAGCCGTTCCCAGCAGAATGGTCAGGGGAGGGATGTGCGGCTCTACACATCCTGTGCATCCCCGAAGGCCTGTGAGAACTAGTGAGAACTTACAGCAAACCCCCAAGGGGCCCTGTGCCCTTTTTGCTATGGCAACTCCAGTTGGAACACTGGCTCAAGTCAGCAGGAGGCGCCTAGTACCTGGCCATGTCACAGAGCTCCAAACCATATGGGCACTGCCCAGAGGCTTCCCAGCACCCCAGGTGCAAATGCACTGTTAGTGAGGCACCAGGAGGCCCTGCTGGCCTGTGAGCACCAACTGCCTGCCCCATTCTCTGCGCGCAGCGCTGGGCTTTAGGTTGTAGACCTGAGGGGTAACGAATGCCATCCTTGGTTGGGGCACTCCTGGGGCGTAATCATGTGGTCCTGTTACATTGACATTTCTGCCTTGATTGCTTTCCCGAAGAGTTTGTTGCTACCCAGGTCTCCGAAGCTGCATGGTTCAGGGAATGGGAGACTGGTGAGGACAGCAGGGGGAGGCCCAAGTGCCAATGGACTGTCCAGTAACCAGCGCTGGGCTCCTTAGCCACGCCCACCACGAGAACAACACCCTGGACTTGAGCAAGTAGGACACAGTCCTCGAAAACCCCTTAGCACCTTCCAAGCCACTGTGTACTGGGTGCGCTCACGTGTGCGTGTGTGTGCCCCTGCTTGCCTACATGCGTGTGTTCCTGATGCTGTACAAGAGTGTGCTTCCTAAGCCTAAGTCTGCATATGTGCAAATAGGTATGTGGATGTAGATCCAGGAGGACCCGGCACAGTGTGTTATAGTGAGCATGTGGGGGTGGCGGGGAGGAAGAGAGAGAAAGAGAGAGAGAGAGAGTCGGCTCGCCTGTGAGGAATTTTTTGTTCATGTGCGGTTGCAGGAGTGTGTCAGGTATGAGGTTGGACAGAGGGAGTTCAAAGTGTTTACACGTTACTTGTTTTTTGAAGTTCCCGGAAACCAATCATATGGCGAAGGCTCCCCTCTTGTGCTGTCCGCTACACAAAGGTCTCCGTACTTGATGCCAAGCTGCCTCTGCTCTTGGAGATCTGCATGACAGTGATGATGCTGCCTATGTATATCATTGCTGGGTGCTAGTGTGCCTTGGTCACGGCAGGGAAGGGTCAGATATCCCTTTCCCTGGTGTCTTAGCAGAGCTTCCTGAAGGAGCCTAAAACATATCGCTGTGAGCCACGGGCACCAGGATTGCCAGCTCCTGCCTCTAGCCAGTATAATCCTTGGCTGCTCAATAGCAGGAAGTAGCAGGCAGGGATCTGGGCCAGAGTGGCCAAGGCAAGTGGGAAGACAAGAGTTAAGCAGACACTAGCGCAGAAAGGAGATGCCCAGATTCGCTGACCTGCTAACCTTGTATCTCCCTTATGCTCTGAGCAAGAGAGATGAGGTTGATTGTGAGAGAGGTGGCGGATCCATACACCAGCCACTTCCAGGACTGGCAAGGGCAGAGGCGGTGGGGAGCTGTGTCACACGGGTTCAACCAGGATGTGGGAAGATGGAGCAGGAGGGGAGGTGGAAAGTGTATTTGCCTAGGACCCTGGCCCAAGCCGTTCCCAGCAGAATGGTCAGGGGAGGGATGTGCGGCTCTACACATCCTGTGCATCCCCGAAGGCCTGTGAGAACTAGTGAGAACTTACAGCAAACCCCCAAGGGGCCCTGTGCCCTTTTTGCTATGGCAACTCCAGTTGGAACACTGGCTCAAGTCAGCAGGAGGCGCCTAGTACCTGGCCATGTCACAGAGCTCCAAACCATATGGGCACTGCCCAGAGGCTTCCCAGCACCCCAGGTGCAAATGCACTGTTAGTGAGGCACCAGGAGGCCCTGCTGGCCTGTGAGCACCAACTGCCTACCTCTAAGCAGCCTCACTACCCCTCCCTTAAGGCTGTTCCTGTTGGAATGCAAATGAAAGCACACATCAACAAAGTGGGCAAGGAATGGAGAAACAAAACATCCGGCCACCCCCTGGAGGCTTTTCTGCATAGTGGGTCGCATATGTGCAGTCCTTCCTGCTCAGAAAAACACAGGGCTGCTGCCTAGCAAGCCAGGCAAGGTCTTCAGGTGGTCTTGGCCAAGGGGGCAGAGGCCGTTTCCAGACCAATCGGATGTCAGTCATAAAACCAGAAGGCAGGAAAGGAGTGCCGCTTCCCTCCTACCTTTGTCACAAACCTCCTGTGCACAGAAAAGGAGCAGAGGGGCTTGGGCACAGAGCAGGCAGACAACAGATTAGATAAATGGGGATTGGTGTTCACCA
Source organism: Perognathus longimembris pacificus (assembly GCF_023159225.1). Lineage (NCBI taxonomy): Eukaryota > Metazoa > Chordata > Mammalia > Rodentia > Heteromyidae > Perognathus > Perognathus longimembris. The sequence continues at coordinate 20,351 of NW_025959143.1, read as the reverse complement.
GAGGACTGACAGATCCCAGGTGTGCAGAGGGTGAGAGCAGAGGGAGATTTGGAGAAGATAAGAAGGGCTAGGCCAGGGTGAGGCAGTTGTAATTTCCCCAGAAGAAGTGAAGAGGTGCATGGGGAGGTGTGCAGCCTGTGAACCTCAAGAGGAGGAGGGGGAAATTGGGAAGCAGAGGCAGAGGCAAAGAGGCAGTGACGCAGAGGCATGTGTGAGTTGAAAGCAGTCCAGAGCAGCAAGGCAGGGACAGGAGGGCTAGGAGAGAGAACTCGGAGGGAGTTATCAGCAAAGGAGGTATGTGTGCAGGGGACAAGCCTCAGGAACTCAGCTGCAGATGGCAGGTGGTGGCTAGGAAGGCCAGGTTGGGCGCCCCACCACCCTGGGACCAAGTAGAAGGGAGAAGAGGCAAGGAATTCTGGGGCACAGGCCTGCCCCATTCACTGCGCGCAGCGCTGGGCTTTAGGGTGTAGACCTGAGGGGTAACGAATGCCATCCTTGCTTGGGGCACTACTGGGGCGTAATCATGTGGTCCTGTTAGATTGACATTTCTGCCTTGATTGCTTTCCCGAAGAGTTTGTTGCTACCCAGGTCTCTGAAGCTGCATGGTTCAGGGAATGGGAGACTGGTGAGGACAGCAGGGGGAGGCCCAAGTGCCAATGGACTGTCCAGGAAGCAGCGCTGGGCTTCTTAGCCACGCCCACCACGAGAACAACACCCTGGACTTGAGCAAGTAGGACACAGTCCTCGAAAACCCCTTAGCACCTTCCAAGCCACTGTGTACTGGGTGCCCTCACGTGTGCGTGTGTGTGCCCCTGCTTGCCTACATGCGTGCGTTCCTGATGCTGTACAAGAGTGTGCTTCCTAAGCCTAAGTCTGCATATGTGCAAATAGGTATGTGGATGTAGATCCAGGAGGACCCGGCACAGTGTGTTATAGTGAGCATGTGGGGGTGGCGGGGAGGAAGAGAGAGAAAGAGAGAGAGAGAGAGTCGGCTCGCCTGTGAGGAATTTTTTGTTCATGTGCGGTTGCATGAGTGTGTCAGGTATGAGGATGGACAGAGGGAGTTCAAAGTGTTTACACGTTACTTGTTTTTTCAAGTTCCCGGAAACCAATCATATGGCGAAGGCTCCCCTCTTGTGCTGTCCTCTACACAAAGGTCTCCGTACTTGATGCCAAGCTTCCTCTGCTCTTGGAGATCTGCATGACAGTGATGATGCTGCCTATGAATATCATTGCTGGGTGCTAGTGTGCCTTGGTCACGGCAGGGAAGGGTCAGATATCCCTTTCCCTGGTGTCTTAGCAGAGCTTCCTGAAGGAGCCTAAAACATATGGCTGTGAGCCACGGGCACCAGGATTGCCAGCTCCTGCCTCTAGCCAGTATAATCCTTGGCTGCTCAATAGCAGGAAGTAGCAGGCAGGGATCTGGGCCAGAGAGGCCAAGGCAAGCGGGAAGACAAGAGTTAAGCAGACACTAGCGCAGAAAGGAGATGCCCAGATTCGCTGACCTGCTAACCTTGTATCTCCCTTATGCTCTGAGCAAGAGAGATGAGGTTGATTGTGAGAGAGGTGGCGGATCCATACACCAGCCACTTCCAGGACTGTCAAGGGCAGAGGCGGTGGGGAGCTGTGTCACACGGGTTCAACCAGGATGTGGGAAGATGGAGCAGGAGGGGAGGTGGAAAGTGTATTTGCCTAGGACCCTGGCCCAAGCCGTTCCCAGCAGAATGGTCAGGGGAGGGATGTGCGGCTCTACACATCCTGTGCATCCCCGAAGGCCTGTGAGAACTAGTGAGAACTTACAGCAAACCCCCAAGGGGCCCTGTGCCCTTTTTGCTATGGCAACTCCAGTTGGAACACTGGCTCAAGTCAGCAGGAGGCGCCTAGTACCTGGCCATGTCACAGAGCTCCAAACCATATGGGCACTGCCCAGAGGCTTCCCAGCACCCCAGGTGCAAATGCACTGTTAGTGAGGCACCAGGAGGCCCTGCTGGCCTGTGAGCACCAACTGCCTACCTCTAAGCAGCCTCACTACCCCTCCCTTAAGGCTGTTCCTGTTGGAATGCAAATGAAAGCACACATCAACAAAGTGGGCAAGGAATGGAGAAACAAAACATCCGGCCACCCCCTGGAGGCTTTTCTGCATAGTGGGTCGCATATGTGCAGTCCTTCCTGCTCAGAAAAACACAGGGCTGCTGCCTAGCAAGCCAGGCAAGGTCTTCAGGTGGTCTTGGCCAAGGGGGTAGAGGCCGTTTCCAGACCAATCGGATGTCAGTCATAAAACCAGAAGGCAGGAAAAGAGTGCCGCTTCCCTCCTACCTTTGTCACAAACCTCCTGTGCACAGAAAAGGAGCAGAGGGGCTTGGGCACAGAGCAGGCAGACAACAGATTAGATAAATGGGGATTGGTGTTCACCAGAGGACTGAGAGATCCCAGGTGTGCAGAGGGTGAGAGCAGAGGGAGATTTGGAGAAGATAAGAAGGGCTAGGCCAGAGTGAGGTAGTTGTAATTTCCCCAGAAGAAGTGAAGAGGTGCATGGGGAGGTGTGCAGCCTATGAACCTCAAGAGGAGGAGGGGGAAATTGGGAAGCAGAGGCAGAGGCAAAGAGGCAGTGACGCAGAGGCATGTGTGAGTTGAAAGCAGTCCAGAGCAGCAAGGCAGGGACAGGAGGGCTAGGAGAGAGAACTCGGAGGGAGTTATCAGCAAAGGAGGTATGTGTGCAGGGGACAAGCCTCAGGAACTCAGCTGCAGATGGCAGGTGGTGGCTAGGAAGGCCAGGTTGGGCACCCAACCACCCTGGGACCAAGTAGAAGGGAGAAGAGGCAAGGGATTCTGGGGCACAGGCCTGCCCCATTCTCTGCGCGCAGCGCTGGGCTTTAGGGTGTAGATCTGAGGGGTAACAAATGCCATCCTTGGTTGGGGCACTACTGGGGTGTAATCATGTGGTCCTGTTACATTGACATTTCTGCCTTGATTGCTTTCCCGAAGAGTTTGTTGCTACCCAGGTCTCCGAAGCTGCATGGTTCAGGGAATGGGAGACTGGTGAGGACAGCAGGGGGAGGCCCAAGTGCCAATGGACTGTCCTGTAAGCAGCGCTGGGCTCCTTAGCCACGCCCTCCACAAGAACAACACCATGGACTTGAGCAAGTAGGACACAGTCCTCGAAAACCCCTTAGCACCTTCCAAGCCACTGTGTACTGGGTGCGCTCACGTGTGCGTGTGTGTGCCCCTGCTTGCCTACATGCGTGTGTTCCTGATGCTGTACAAGAGTGTGCTTCCTAAGCCTAAGTCTGCATATGTGCAAATAGGTATGTGGATGTAGATCCAGGAGGACCCGGCACAGTGTGTTATAGTGAGCATGTGGGGGTGGCGGGGAGGAAGAGAGAGAAAGAGAGAGAGAGATAGTCGGCTCGCCTGTGAGGAATTTTTTGTTCATGTGCGGTTGCATGAGTGTGTCAGGTATGAGGTTGGACAGAGGGAGTTCAAAGTGTTTACACGTTACTTGTTTTTTGAAGTTCCCGGAAACCAATCATATGGCGAAGGCTCCCCTCTTGTGCTGTCCGCTACACAAAGGTCTCCGTACTTGATGCCAAGCTGCCTCTGCTCTTGGAGATCTGCATGACAGTGATGATGCTGCCTATGAATATCATTGCTGGGTGCTAGTGTGCCTTGGTCACGGCAGGGAAGGGTCAGATATCCCTTTCCCTGGTGTCTTAGCAGAGCTTCCTGAAGGAGCCTAAAACATATGGCTGTGAGCCACGGGCACCAGGATTGCCAGCTCCTGCCTCTAGCCAGTATAATCCTTGGCTGCTCAATAGCAGGAAGTAGCAGGCAGGGATCTGGGCCAGAGAGGCCAAGGCAAGCGGGAAGACAAGAGTTAAGCAGACACTAGCGCAGAAAGGAGATGCCCAGATTCGCTGACCTGCTAATCTTGTATCTCCCTTATGCTCTGAGCAAGAGAGATGAGGTTGATTGTGAGAGAGGTGGTGGATCCATACAACAGCCACTTCCAGGACTGGCAAGGGCAGAGGCGGTGGGGAGCTGTGTCACACGGGTTCAACCAGGATGTGGGAAGATGGAGCAGGAGGGGAGGTGGAAAGTGTATTTGCCTAGGACCCTGGCCCAAGCCGTTCCCAGCAGAATGGTCAGGGGAGGGATGTGCGGCTCTACACATCCTGTGCATCCCCGAAGGCCTGTGAGAACTAGTGAGAACTTACAGCAAACCCCCAAGGGGCCCTGTGCCCTTTTTGCTATGGCACCTCCAGTTGGAACACTGGCTCAAGTCAGCAGGAGGCGCCTAGTACCTGGCCATGTCACAGAGCTCCAAACCATATGGGCACTGCCCAGAGGCTTCCCAGCACCCCAGGTGCAAATGCACTGTTAGTGAGGCACCAGGAGGCCCTGCTGGCCTGTGAGCACCAACTGCCTGCACCATTCTCTGCGCGCAGCGCTGGGCTTTAGGGTGTAGACCTGAGGGGTAACGAATGCCATCCTTGGTTGGGGCACTACTGGGGCGTAATCATGTGGTCCTGTTACATTGACATTTCTGCCTTGATTGCTTTCCCGAAGAGTTTGTTGCTACCCAGGTCTCCGAAGCTGCATGGTTCAGGGAATGGGAGACTGGTGAGGACAGCAGGGGGAGGCCCAAGTGCCAATGGACTGTCCAGTAAGCAGCGCTGGGCTCCTTAGCCACGCCCACCACGAGAACAACACCCTGGACTTGAGCAAGTAGGACACAGTCCTCGAAAACCCCTTAGCACCTTCCAAGCCACTGTGTACTGGGTGCGCTCACGTGTGCGTGTGTGTGCCCCTGCTTGCCTACATGTGTGTGTTCCTGATGCTGTACAAGAGTGTGCTTCCTAAGCCTAAGTCTGCATATGTGCAAATAGGTATGTGGATGTAGATCCAGGAGGACCCGGCACAGTGTGTTATAGTGAGCATGTGGGGGTGGCGGGGAGGAAGAGAGAGAAAGAGAGAGAGAGAGAGTCGGCTCGCCTGTGAGGAATTTTTTGTTCATGTGCGGTTGCAGGAGTGTGTCAGGTATGAGGTTGGACAGAGGGAGTTCAAAGTGTTTACACGTTACTTGTTTTTTGAAGTTCCCGGAAACCAATCATATGGCGAAGGCTCCCCTCTTGTGCTGTCCGCTACACAAAGGTCTCCGTACTTGATGCCAAGCTGCCTCTGCTCTTGGAGATCTGCATGACAGTGATGATGCTGCCTATGAATATCATTGCTGGGTGCTAGTGTGCCTTGGTCACGGCAGGGAAGGGTCAGATATCCCTTTCCCTGGTGTCTTAGCAGAGCTTCCTGAAGGAGCCTAAAACATATCGCTGTGAGCCACGGGCACCAGGATTGCCAGCTCCTGCCTCTAGCCAGTATAATCCTTGGCTGCTCAATAGCAGGAAGTAGCAGGCAGGGATCTGGGCCAGAGTGGCCAAGGCAAGTGGGAAGACAAGAGTTAAGCAGACACTAGCGCAGAAAGGAGATGCCCAGATTCGCTGACCTGCTAACCTTGTATCTCCCTTATGCTCTGAGCAAGAGAGATGAGGTTGATTGTGAGAGAGGTGGCGGATCCATACACCAGCCACTTCCAGGACTGGCAAGGGCAGAGGCGGTGGGGAGCTGTGTCACACGGGTTCAACCAGGATGTGGGAAGATGGAGCAGGAGGGGAGGTGGAAAGTGTATTTGCCTAGGACCCTGGCCCAAGCCGTTCCCAGCAGAATGGTCAGGGGAGGGATGTGCGGCTCTACACATCCTGTGCATCCCCGAAGGCCTGTGAGAACTAGTGAGAACTTACAGCAAACCCCCAAGGGGCCCTGTGCCCTTTTTGCTATGGCAACTCCAGTTGGAACACTGGCTCAAGTCAGCAGGAGGCGCCTAGTACCTGGCCATGTCACAGAGCTCCAAACCATATGGGCACTGCCCAGAGGCTTCCCAGCACCCCAGGTGCAAATGCACTGTTAGTGAGGCACCAGGAGGCCCTGCTGGCCTGTGAGCACCAACTGCCTACCTCTAAGCAGCCTCACTACCCCTCCCTTAAGGCTGTTCCTGTTGGAATGCAAATGAAAGCACACATCAACAAAGTGGGCAAGGAATGGAGAAACAAAACATCCGGCCACCCCCTGGAGGCTTTTCTGCATAGTGGGTCGCATATGTGCAGTCCTTCCTGCTCAGAAAAACACAGGGCTGCTGCCTAGCAAGCCAGGCAAGGTCTTCAGGTGGTCTTGGCCAAGGGGGCAGAGGCCGTTTCCAGACCAATCGGATGTCAGTCATAAAACCAGAAGGCAGGAAAGGAGTGCCGCTTCCCTCCTACCTTTGTCACAAACCTCCTGTGCACAGAAAAGGAGCAGAGGGGCTTGGGCACAGAGCAGGCAGACAACAGATTAGATAAATGGGGATTGGTGTTCACCAGAGGACTGAGAGATCCCAGGTGTGCAGAGGGTGAGAGCAGAGGGAGATTTGGAGAAGATAAGAAGGGCTAGGCCAGGGTGAGGCAGTTGTAATTTCCCCAGAAGAAGTGAAGAGGTGCATGGGGAGGTGTGCAGCCTGTGAACCTCAAGAGGAGGAGGGGGAAATTGGGAAGCAGAGGCAAAGAGGCAGTGACGCAGAGGCATGTGTGAGTTGAAAGCAGTCCAGAGCAGCAAGGCAGGGACAGGAGGGCTAGTAGAGAGAACTCGGAGGGAGTTATCAGCAAAGGAGGTATGTGTGCAGGGGACAAGCCTCAGGAACTCAGCTGCAGATGGCAGGTGGTGGCTAGGAAGGCCAGGTTGGGCGCCCCACCACCCTGGGACCAAGTAGAAGGGAGAAGAGGCAAGGGATTCTGGGGCACAGGCCTGCCCCATTCTCTGCGCGCAGCGCTGGGCTTTAGGGTGTAGACCTGAGGGGTAACGAATGCCATCCTTGCTTGGGGCACTACTGGGGCGTAATCATGTGGTCCTGTTACATTGACATTTCTGCCTTGATTGCTTTCCCGAAGAGTTTGTTGCTACCCAGGTCTCCGAAGCTGCATGGTTCAGGGAATGGGAGACTGGTGAGGACAGCAGGGGGAGGCCGAAGTGCCAATGGACTGTCCAGTAAGCAGCGCTGGGCTCCTTAGCCACGCCCACCACGAGAACAACACCCTGGACTTGAGCAAGTAGGACACAGTCCTCGAAAACCCCTTAGCACCTTCCAAGCCACTGTGTACTGGGTGCGCTCACGTGTGCGTGTGTGTGCCCCTGCTTGCCTACATGCGTGTGTTCCTGATGCTCTACAAGAGTGTGCTTCCTAAGCCTAAGTCTGCATATGTGCAAATAGGTATGTGGATGTAGATCCAGGAGGACCCGGCACAGTGTGTTATAGTGAGCATGTGGGGGTGGCGGGGAGGAAGAGAGAGAAAGAGAGAGAGAGAGAGTCGGCTCGCCTGTGAGGAATTTTTTGTTCATGTGCGGTTGCAGGAGTGTGTCAGGTATGAGGTTGGACAGAGGGAGTTCAAAGTGTTTACACGTTACTTGTTTTTTGAAGTTCCCGGAAACCAATCACATGGCGAAGGCTCCCCTCTTGTGCTGTCCTCTACACAAAGGTCTCCGTACTTGATGCCAAGCTGCCTCTGCTCTTGGAGATCTGCATGGCAGTGATGATGCTGCCTATGAATATTATTGCTGGGTGCTAGTGTGCCTTGGTCACGGCAGGGAAGGGTCAGATATCCCTTTCCCTGGTGTCTTAGCAGAGCTTCCTGAAGGAGCCTAAAACATATGGCTGTGAGCCACGGGCACCAGGATTGCCAGCTCCTGCCTCTAGCCAGTATAATCCTTGGCTGCTCAATAGCAGGAAGTAGCAGGCAGGGATCTGGGCCAGAGAGGCCAAGGCAAGCGGGAAGACAAGAGTTAAGCAGACACTAGCGCAGAAAGGAGATGCCCAGATTCGCTGAACTGCTAATCTTGTATCTCCCCTATGGTCTCAGCAAGAGAGATGAGGTTGATTGTGAGAGAGGTGGCGGATCCATACACCAGCCACTTCGAGGACTGGCAAGGGCATAGGCGGTGGGGAGCTGTGTCACACGGGTTCAACCAGGATGTGGGAAGATGGAGCAGGAGGGGAGGTGGAAAGTGTATTTGCCTAGGACCCTGGCCCAAGCCGTTCCCAGCAGAATGGTCAGGGGAGGGATGTGCGGCTCTACACATCCTGTGCATCCCCGAAGGCCTGTGAGAACTAGTGAGAACTTACAGCAAACCCCCAATGGGCCCTGTGCCCTTTTTGCTATGGCAACTCCAGTTGGAACACTGGCTCAAGTCAGCAGGAGGTACCTAGTACCTGGCCATGTCACAGAGCTCCAAACCATATGGGCACTGCCCAGAGGCCTCCCAGCACCCCAGGTGCAAATGCACTGTTAGTGAGGCACCAGGAGGCCCTGCTGGCCTGTGAGCACCAACTGCCTACCTCTAAGCAGCCTCACTACCCCTCCCTTAAGGCTGTTCCTGTTGGAATGCAAATGAAAGCACCCATCAACAAAGTGGGCAAGGAATGGAGAAACAAAACATCCGGCCACCCCCTGGAGGCTTTTCTGCATAGTGGGTCCCATATGTGCAGTCCTTCCTGCTCAGAAAAACACAGGGATGCTGCCTAGCAAGCCAGGCAAGGTCTTCAGGTGGTCTTGGCCAAGGGGGCAGAGGCCGTTTCCAGACCAATCGGATGTCAGTCACAAAACCAGAAGGCAGGAAAGGAGTGCCGCTTCCCTCCTACCTTTGTCACAAACCTCCTGTGCACAGAAAAGGAGCAGAGGGGCTTGGGCACAGAGCAGGCAGACAACAGATTAGATAAATGGGGATTGGTGTTCACCAGAGGACTGAGAGATCCCAGGTGTGCAGAGGGTGAGAGCAGAGGGAGATTTGGAGAAGATAAGAAGGGCTAGGCCAGGGTGAGGCAGTTGTAATTTCCCCAGAAGAAGTGAAGAGGTACATGGGGAGGTGTGCAGCCTGTGAACCTCAAGAGGAGGAGGGGGAAATTGGGAAGCAGAGGCAGAGGCAAAGAGGCAGTGACGCAGAGGCATGTGTGAGTTGAAAGCAGTCCAGAGCAGCAAGGCAGGGACAGGAGGGCTAGGAGAGAGAACTCGGAGGGAGTTATCAGCAAAGGAGGTATGTGTGCAGGGGACAAGCCTCAGGAACTCAGCTGCAGATGGCAGGTGGTGGCTAGGAAGGCCAGGTTGGGCGCCCCACCACCATGGGACCAAGTAGAAGGGAGAAGAGGCAAGGGATTCTGGGGCACAGGCCTGCCCCATTCTCTGCGCGCAGCGCTGTGCTTTAGGGTGTAGACCTGAGGGGTAACGAATGCCATCCTTGGTTGGGGCACTACTGGGGCGTAATCATGTGGTCCTGTTACATTGACATTTCTGCCTTGATTGCTTTCCCGAAGAGTTTGTTGCTACCCAGGTCTCTGAAGCTGCATGGTTCAGGGAATGGGAGACTGGTGAGGACAGCAGGGGGAGGCCCAAGTGCCAATGGACTGTCCAGTAAGCAGCGCTGGGCTCCTTAGCCACGCCCACCACGAGAACAACACCCTGGACTTGAGCAAGCAGGACACAGTCCTCGAAAACCCCTTAGCACCTTCCAAGCCACTGTGTAATGGGTGCGCTCACGTGTGCGTGTGTGTGCCCCTGCTTGCCTACATGCGTGTGTTCCTGATGCTGTACAAGAGTGTGCTTCCTAAGCCTAAGTCTGCATATGTGCAAATAGGTATGTGGATGTAGATCCAGGAGGACCCGGCACAGTGTGTTATAGTGAGCATGTGGGGGTGGCGGGGAGGAAGAGAGAGAAAGAGAGAGAGAGAGAGTCGGCTCGCCTGTGAGGAATTTTTTGTTCATGTGCGGTTGCAGGAGTGTGTCAGGTATGAGGTTCGACAGAGTGAGTTCAAAGTGTTTACACGTTACTTGTTTTTTGAAGTTCCCGGAAACCAATCATATGGCGAAGGCTCCCCTCTTGTGCTGTCCGCTACACAAAGGTCTCCGTACTTGATGCCAAGCTGCCTCTGCTCTTGGAGATCTGCATGACAGTGATGATGATGCCTATGAATATCATTGCTGGGTGCTAGTGTGCCTTGGTCACGGCAGGGAAGGGTCAGATATCCCTTTCCCTGGTGTCTTAGCAGAGCTTCCTGAAGGAGCCTAAAACATATCGCTGTGAGCCACGGGCACCAGGATTGCCAGCTCCTGCCTCTAGCCAGTATAATCCTTGGCTGCTCAATAGCAGGAAGTAGCAGGCAGGGATCTGGGCCAGAGAGGCCAAGGCAAGCGGGAAGACAAGAGTTAAGCAGACACTAGCGCAGAAAGGAGATGCCCAGATTCGCTGACCTGCTAACCTTGTATCTCCCTTATGCTCTGAGCAAGAGAGATGAGGTTGATTGTGAGAGAGGTGGCGGATCCATACACCAGCCACTTCCAGGACTGGCAAGGGCAGAGGCGGTGGGGAGCTGTGTCACACGGGTTCAACCAGGATGTGGGAAGATGGAGCAGGAGGGGAGGTGGAAAGTGTATTTGCCTAGGACCCTGGCCCAAGCCGTTCCCAGCAGAATGGTCAGGGGAGGGATGTGCGGCTCTACACATCCTGTGCATCCCCGAAGGCCTGTGAGAACTAGTGAGAACTTACAGCAAACCCCCAAGGGGCCCTGTGCCCTTTGTGCTATGGCAACTCCAGTTGGAACACTGGCTCAAGTCAGCAGGAGGCGCCTAGTACCTGGCCATGTCACAGAGCTCCAAACCATATGGGCACTGCCCAGAGGCTTCCCAGCGCCCCAGGTGCAAATGCACTGTTAGTGAGGCACCAGGAGGCCCTGCTGGCCTGTGAGCACCAACTGCCTACCTCTAAGCAGCCTCACTACCCCTCCCTTAAGGCTGTTCCTGTTGGAATGCAAATGAAAGCACACATCAACAAAGTGGGCAAGGAATGGAGAAACAAAACATCCGGCCACCCCCTGGAGGCTTTTCTGCATAGTGGGTCGCATATGTGCAGTCCTTCCTGCTCAGAAAAACACAGGGCTGCTGCCTAGCAAGCCAGGCAAGGTCTTCAGGTGGTCTTGGCCAAGGGGGCAAGGCCGTTTCCAGACCAATCGGATGTCAGTCATAAAACCAGAAGGCAGGAAAGGAGTGCCGCTTCCCTCCTACCTTTGTCACAAACCTCCTGTGCACAGAAAAGGAGCAGAGGGGCTTGGGCACAGAGCAGGCAGACAACAGATTAGATAAATGGGGATTGGTGTTCACCAGAGGACTGAGAGATCCCAGGTGTGCAGAGGGTGAGAGCAGAGGGAGATTTGGAGAAGATAAGAAGGGCTAGGCCAGGGTGAGGCAGTTGTAATTTCCCCAGAAGAAGTGAAGAGGTGCATGGGGAGGTGTGCAGCCTGTGAACCTCAAGAGGAGGAGGGGGAAATTGGGAAGCAGAGGCAGAGGCAAAGAGGCAGTGACGCAGAGGCATGTGTGAGTTGAAAGCAGTCCAGAGCAGCAAGGCATGGACAGGAGGGCTAGGAGAGAGAACTCGGAGGGAGTTATCAGCAAAGGAGGTATGTGTGCAGGGGACAAGCCTCAGGAACTCAGCTGCAGATGGCAGGTGGTGGCTAGGAAGGCCAGGTTGGGCGCCCCACCACCCTGGGACCAAGTAGAAGGGAGAAGAGGCAAGGGATTCTGGGGCAAAGGCCTGCCCCATTCTCTGCGCGCAGCGCTGTGCTTTAGGGTGTAGACCTGAGGGGTAACAAATGCCATCCTTGCTTGGGGCACTACTGGGGCGTAATCATGTGGTCCTGTTACATTGACATTTCTGCCTTGATTGCTTTCCCGAAGAGTTTGTTGCTACCCAGGTCTCCGAAGCTGCATGGTTCAGGGAATGGGAGACTGGTGAGGACAGCAGGGGGAGGCCGAAGTGCCAATGGACTGTCCAGTAAGCAGCGCTGGGCTCCTTAGCCACGCCCACCACGAGAACAACACCCTGGACTTGAGCAAGTAGGACACAGTCCTCGAAAACCCCTTAGCACCTTCCAAGCCACTGTGTACTGGGTGCGCTCACGTGTGCGTGTGTGTGCCCCTGCTTGCCTACATGCGTGTGTTCCTGATGCTGTACAAGAGTGTGCTTCCTAAGCCTAAGTCTGCATATGTGCAAATAGGTATGTGGATGTAGATCCAGGAGGACCCGGCACAGTGTGTTATAGTGAGCATGTGGGGGTGGCGGGGAGGAAGAGAGAGAAAGAGAGAGAAAGAGAGTCGGTTCGCCTGTGAGGAATTTTTTGTTCATGTGCGGCTGCAGGTGTGTGTCAGGTATGATGTTGGACAGAGGGAGTTCAAAGTGTTTACACGTTACTTGTTTTTTGAAGTTCCCGGAAACCAATCATATGGCGAAGGCTCCCCTCTTGTGCTGTCCGCTACACAAAGGTCTCCGTACTTGATGCCAAGCTGCCTCTGCTATTGGAGATCTGCATGACAGTGATGATGCTGCCTATGAATATCATTGCTGGGTGCTAGGGTGCCTTGGTCACGGCAGGGAAGGGTCAGATATCCCTTTCCCTGGTGTCTTAGCAGAGCTTCCTGAAGGAGCCTAAAACATATGGCTGTGAGCCATGGGCACCAGGATTGCCAGCTCCTGCCTCTAGCCAGTATAATCCTTGGCTGCTCAATAGCAGGAAGTAGCAGGCAGGGATCTGGGCCAGAGAGGCCAAGGCAAGCGGGAAGACAAGAGTTAAGCAGACACTAGCGCAGAAAGGAGATGCCCAGATTCGCTGACCTGCTAACCTTGTATCTCCCTTATGCTCTGAGCAAGAGAGATGAGGTTGATTGTGAGAGAGGTGGCGGATCCATACACCAGCCACTTCCAGGACTGGCAAGGGCAGAGGCGGTGGGGAGCTGTGTCACACGGGTTCAACCAGGATGTGGGAAGATGGAGCAGGAGGGGAGGTGGAAAGTGTATTTGCCTAGAACCCTGGCCCAAGCCGTTCCCAGCAGAATGGTCAGGGGAGGGATGTGCGGCTCTACACATCCTGTGCATCCCCGAAGGCCTGTGAGAACTAGTGAGAACTTACAGCAAACCCCCAAGGGGCCCTGTGCCCTTTGTGCTATGGCAACTCCAGTTGGAACACTGGCTCAAGTCAGCAGGAGGCGCCTAGTACCTGGCCATGTCACAGAGCTCCAAAACATATGGGCACTGTCCAGAGGCTTCCCAGCACCCCAGGTGCAAATGCACTGTTAGTGAGGCACCAGGAGGCCCTGCTGGCCTGTGAGCACCAACTGCCTACCTCTAAGCAGCCTCACTACCCCTCCCTTAAGGCTGTTCCTGTTGGAATGCAAATGAAAGCACACATCAACAAAGTGGGCAAGGAATGGAGAAACAAAACATCCGGCCACCCCCTGGAGGCTTTTCTGCATAGTGGGTCGCATATGTGCAGTCCTTCCTGCTCAGAAAAACACAGGGCTGCTGCCTAGCAAGCCAGGCAAGGTCTTCAGGTGGTCTTGGCCAAGGGGGCAGAGGCCGTTTCCAGACCAATCGGATGTCAGTCATAAAACCAGAAGGCAGGAAAGGAGTGCCGCTTCCCTCCTACCTTTGTCACATACCTCCTGTGCACAGAAAAGGAGCAGAGGGGCTTGGGCACAGAGCAGGCAGACAACAGATTAGATAAATGGGGATTGGTGTTCACCAGAGGACTGAGAGATCCCAGGTGTGCAGAGGGTGAGAGCAGAGGGAGATTTGGAGAAGATAAGAAGGGCTAGGCCAGGGTGAGGCAGTTGTAATTTCCCCAGAAGAAGTGAAGAGGTGCATGGGGAGGTGTGCAGCCTGTGAACCTCAAGAGGAGGAGGGGGAAATTGGGAAGCAGAGGCAGAGGCAAAGAGGCAGTGACGCAGAGGCATGTGTGAGTTGAAAGCAGTCCAGAGCAGCAAGGCAGGGACAGGAGGGCTAGGAGAGAGAACTCGGAGGGAGTTATCAGCAAAGGAGGTATGTGTGCAGGGGACAAGCCTCAGGAACTCAGCTGCAGATGGCAGGTGGTGGCTAGGAAGGCCAGGTTGGGCGCCCCACCACCCTGGGACCAAGTAGAAGGGAGAAGAGGCAAGGGATTCTGGGGCACAGGCCTGCCCCATTCTCTGCGCGCAGCGCTGGGCTTTAGGGTGTAGACCTGAGGGGTAACGAATGCCACCCTTGCTTGGGGCACTACTGGGGTGTAATCATGTGGTCCTGTTACATTGACATTTCTGCCTTGATTGCTTTCCCGAAGAGTTTGTTGCTACCCAAGTCTCCGAAGCTGCATGGTTCAGGGAATGGGAGACTGGTGAGGATAGCAGGGGGAGGCCCAAGTGCCAATGGACTGTCCAGTAAGCAGCGCTGGGCTCCTTAGCCACGCCCACCACGAGAACAACACCCTGGACTTGAGCAAGTAGGACACAGTCTTCGAAAACCCCTTAGCACCTTCCAAGCCACTGTGTACTGGGTGCGCTCACGTGTGCGTGTGTGTGCCCCTGCTTGCCTACATGCGTGTATTCCTGATGCTGTACAGGAGTGTGCTTCCTAAGCCTAAGTCTGCATATGTGCAAATAGGTATGTCGATGTAGATCCAGGAGGACCCGGCACAGTGTGTTATAGTGAGCATGTGGGGGTGGCGGGGAGGAAGAGAGAGAAAGAGAGAGAGAGAGAGTCGGCTCGCCTGTGAGGAATTTTTTGATCATGTGCGGTTGCATGAGTGTGTCAGGTATGAGGTTGGACAGAGGGAGTTCAAAGTGTTTACACGTTACTTGTTTTCTGAAGTTCCCGGAAACCAATCATATGGCGAAGGCTCCCCTCTTGTGCTGTCCGCTACACAAAGGTCTCCGTACTTGATGCCAAGCTGCCTCTGCTCTTGGAGATCTGCATGACAGTGATGATGCTGCCTATGAATATCATTGCTGGGTGCTAGTGTGCCTTGGTCACGGCAGGGAAGGGTCAGATATCCCTTTCCCTGGTGTCTTAGCAGAGCTTCCTGAAGGAGCCTAAAACATATCGCTGTGAGCCAAGGGCACCAGGATTGCCAGCTCCTGCCTCTCGCCAGTATAATCCTTGGCTGCTCAATAGCAGGAAGTAGCAGGCAGGGATCTGGGCCAGAGAGGCCAAGGCAAGCGGGAAGACAAGAGTTAAGCAGACACTACCGCAGAAAGGAGATGCCCAGATTCACTGACCTGCTAACCTTGTCTCTCCCTTCTGCTCTGAGCAAGAGAGATGAGGTTGATTGTGAGAGAGGTGGCGGATCCATACACCAGCCACTTCCAGGACTGGCAAGGGCAGAGGCGGTGGGGAGCTGTGTCACAAGGGTTCAACCAGGATGTGGGAAGATGGAGCAGGAGGGGAGGTGGAAAGTGTATTTGTCTAGGACCCTGGCCCAAGCCGTTCCCTGCAGAATGGTCAGGGGAGGGATGTGCGGCTCTGCACATCCTTTGCATCCCCGAAGGCCTGTGAGAACTATTGAGAAATTACAGCAAACCCCCAAGGGGTCCTGTGCCCTTTTTGCTATGGCAACTCCAGTTGGAACACTGGCTCAAGTCAGCAGGAGGCGCCTAGTACCTGGCCATGTCACAGAGCTCCAAACCATATGGGCATTGCCCAGAGGCTTCCCAGCACCCCAGGTGCAAATACACTGTTAGTGAGGCACCAGGAGGCCCTGCTGGCCTGTGAGCACCAACTGCCTACCTCTAAGCAGCCTCACTACCCCTCCCTTAAGGCTGTTCCTGTTGGAATGCAAATGAAAGCACACATCAACAAAGTGGGCAAGGAATGGAGAAACAAAACATCCGGCCACCCCCTGGAGGCTTTTCTGCATAGTGGGTCGCATATGTGCAGTCCTTCCTGCTCAGAAAAACACAGGGCTGCTGCCTAGCAAGCCAGGCAAGGTCTTCAGGTGGTCTTGGCCAAGGGGGCAGAGGCCGTTTCCAGACCAATCGGATGTCAGTCATAAAACCAGAAGGCAGGAAAGGAGTGCCGCTTCCCTCCTACCTTTGTCACAAACCTCCTGTGCACAGAAAAGGAGCAGAGGGGCTTGGGCACAGAGCAGGCAGACAACAGATTAGATAAATGGGGATTGGTGTTCACCAGAGGACTGAGAGATCCCAGGTGTGCAGAGGGTGAGAGCAGAGGGAGATTTGGAGAAGATAAGAAGGGCTAGGCCAGGGTGAGGCAGTTGTAATTTCCCCAGAAGAAGTGAAGAGGTGCATGGGGAGGTGTGCAGCCTGTGAACCTCAAGAGGATGAGGGGGAAATTGGGAAGCAGAGGCAGAGGCAAAGAGGCAGTGACGCAGAGGCATGTGTGAGTTGAAAGCAGTCCAGAGCAGCAAGGCAGGGACAGGAGGGCTAGGAGAGAGAACTCGGAGGGAGTTATCAGCACAGGAGGTATGTGTGCAGGGGACAAGCCTCAGGAACTCAGCTGCAGATGGCAGGTGGAGGCTAGGAAGGCCAGGTTGGGCGCCCCACCTCCCTGGGACCAAGTAGAAGGGAGAAGAGGCAAGGGATTCTGGGGCACAGGCCTGCCCCATTCTCTGTGCGCAGCGCTGTGCTTTAGGGTGTAGACCTGAGGGGTAACGAATGCCATCCTTGGTTGGGGCACTACTGGGGCGTAATCATGTGGTCCTGTTACATTGACATTTCTGCCTTGATTGCTTTCCCGAAGAGTTTGTTGCTACCCAGGTCTCCGAAGCTGCATGGTTCAGGGAATGGGAGACTGGTGAGGACAGCAGGGGGAGGCCCAAGTGCCAATGGACTGTCCAGTAAGCAGCGCTGGGCTCCTTAGCCACGCCCACCACGAGAACAACACCCTGGACTTGAGCAAGTAGGACACAGTCCTCGAAAACCCCTTAGCACCTTCCAAGCCACTGTGTACTGGGTGCGCTCACGTGTGCGTGTGTGTGCCCCTGCTTGCCTACATGCGTGTGTTCCTGATGCTGTACAAGAGTGTGCTTCCTAAGCCTACGTCTGCATATGTGCAAATAGGTATGTGGATGTAGATCCAGGAGGACCCGGCACAGTGTGTTATAGTGAGCATTTGGGGGTGGCGGGGAGGAAGAGAGAGAAAGAGAGAGAGAGAGAGTCGGCTCGCCTTTGAGGAATTTTTTGTTCATGTGCGGTTGCATGAGTGTGTCAGGTATGAGGTTGGACAGAGGGAGTTCAAAGTGTTTACACGTTACTTGTTTTTTGAAGTTCCCGGAAACCAATCATATGGCGAAGGCTCCCCTCTTGTGCTGTCCGCTACACAAAGGTCTCCGTACTTGATGCCAAGCTGCCTCTGCTCTTGGAGATCTGCATGACAGTGATGATGCTGCCTATGAATATCATTGCTGGGTTATTGGATAGAGGATATCCCTGTTCAATCCAAGTTAATCAATGTGGTTTATAGAGAAATCCAGCTCATAGTATTTTAACAGTACTTATTAACTATTGAATACAAGATTGGTTGTTATTTTGAAATTGTATTTTTAGGAACACCAAATCTAATTTTATATACAGTTATACCAAGTATCTGTGTATAATTGTGAACTTCTAAGATTTACACAACAGTGCTTGGTAAGGTCTGCTTTGGGTCTTAAACAGTGCTCACAGGTCCTCTTAGATAGGCATTCCCAATCCAAATGGGCAGAAGAAACACAAGATGGCAAACAATGCAGTCATATCTCCCACTCAAAACAAGCAGGAAGTAGAGCAGTCAATCAAAGACATAGAAGAGAACCCTCAAAATGCTCTACAAAATCTACTGATAAACATGTTAAATGAAAAGTTTGAATCCATCCATACATCAATCCATCCATAAAGTAATAGATGATTTCATGGCCTCAACAAAGAGAAAGATAAATGAACTTCAAGAGTCATATGAAAAGATAACTACCCAGCTAAAGATTTGAGAGACAGCACTCATAACCAAATTAATAATGTAAAGATGTCCATGCAGGACCTAAGAGATACTTCTAGCAAGGACATGGAAATCATCAGGAAAGACCAGTCTGAAGGAAAAGAGATTCAAAATCAAGTAACTAGCCTACAGTCTCAAGTAGGTGAAGCAGAGGATCAAATCTCAGGAGCTGAAGATTCCCTAGAATCTATGGAGAAATGTCACACAAAAATACAAAACCAATCAATCGATAAAACAGATCACTCCAGGAGCTCCAAGACACAAGCATGAAGCACTATTTGAGGTGAATAGGAATTGAGAAAAACCAGGAGAAAGAAGTTAATGGAATATGCAACCTATTTAACAGAATATTAGCCAAGAACTTCCCAACTATCCAGGAAGGTAGGCCGATACAGATACAAGAAGCATTTAGAACCCCAAAGCGACCAGATCAGAATAGGACATCCCACTGACACATTGTGATCATAACAGGATCAGTAGAGTCCAAGGAAAGAATCCTTAAAGATGTTACGGAGAAGAAAGTAATCACAAATAAAGGAAAAGCAAGCAGAATTACCCCAGACTTCTCAGCAGAGACCATGAAAAGCAAGGGGATCCTGGAATGAGGTATGCCAAACCCTAAATAATAATAAATATCAACCAAGAATGCTGTACCCAGCTAAACTCTCATTCATAGCTGAAGGTCAAATAAAAGTCTTCCACAGGAAGGAAAAACTGAAACAATGTATCTCCACCAAACCAGCTTTACAGAAAATCCTCAAAGATGTACTATACAGGGAAAATAATCAAGATCCCAATACAGACAGAGAAATGAACCCTAAATAGAAAACCAGAATATTAGATCAAGAATTGGGAAGACACAGCTTTTAACAAGATAGCTACAATGAAAGGACAAATGATCATCTCTCAAACCTAACTCTCAACATTAATGGACTTAATTCTTCATTCAAACGACATAGGCTCATTACTTGGATCAAACATCAAGATCCGTCTTTCTGCTGCCTCCAAGAGACACATCTATCTAGCAAAAGCAAACTTCTTCTAAAGGTGAAAGGCTGGAATAAAATCTACCAATAAATGGCCCCCAAATGCAGGCTGGAGTGGAATTCTAGCATCAGATAAAATCGACTTCAAATTAAAAATGGTAAGAAGAGACAAAGAAGGTTACTACATACTAATAAAGCGATGTCTCCTACAGGAGGATATAACCATCTTAAATATCCACACACCAAATACAGGAGAACCCAACTTCATCAAACCAACACTACTGACTCTAAAATCACTCATAGTCCCAAACACATTGATTGTTGGAGACTTTAACACTCCCTTGTCACCTCTGGACAGACCAACAGGCCAAAAACTGACCAAAGAATCCACAGAACTAATCAACTGCATAGACCAACTAGACTTAACCAACATCTACAGAATATTCCATCAAGCAATACCAGAATACACATTCTTTTCAGCAGCCCATGAAACATTCTCCAAAATATATCACATCTTAGGGCACAAAGAAAATCTGTACAAATTCAGAAGTATCAAAATCATTCCCTGCCTTCCCTCAGACCACAATAGATTAAAATTAAAGCTCAACTCAAACAGCCACCACACAAAATGATACAATCCATGGAGACTAAGCAACACACTGCTGAACCATCAGTGGGTCATTGAAGAAATTAGACCAGTAATTCAATATTTATGGCATTCAACCAAGGTGAGTGCACAAAGTACCACCTCCTTTGGGACACAGCAAAGGCAGTACTCAGACGAAAATTTATATCTGAGTGCCTACACCAACAATCTGGATAAACAGCAACTCAACAACTTACGGAATCACCTTAATCTTCTCAAAAGAGAACAAGAAGCCATACCCCCAAGTCAATAGATGGAAGCAAATAATTAAAATCGAATCAGAATTAAATATACTTGAGAGGGAGAAAAAAAACCATCGCAACAATCAACAAAACAAAGACTTGGTTCTTTGAGAATATTAACAAGATAGTCAAATTCCTAGCAAACCTGACCAAAAAACGATGGCAGCACACCCACATAAACAAGATCCGAGATAAAACAGGTAACATCACCACAGAAACAACCAAAATTCAGAACACAATAAGGGACTATTTTGCAAACCTTTGTGCCAACAAATTCGAGAACCTGGAAGAAATGGATGATTTTCTAGAAAAAATTGATACCCCCAAACTCAACCATGAAGATTTAAACCTTCTAAACAGACTCATACCCAGCCTTGAAATAGAAACAGCAATAAGTGATTTCCCATCAGAGAAAAGCCCATGTCCAGATGGATTCACAGCAGAATTCTACAAGGCTTTCCAAACAGAAGTCACACCAATATTTTTCAAAATCTTCAATGAAATTGAAAGAGAACGTTTCACTACCAGACTTATTCTATGAAGCCAGTATAGCCCTCATCCCAAAACCAGGCAGGGACTCATCAACAAAACAGAACTATAGAACGATTTCCCTGA
>NW_025959142.1:0-43850 GCF_023159225.1 Perognathus longimembris pacificus | reverse complement strand
GAATTTTGGTTGTTTCTGTGGTGATGTTACCTGTTTTATCTCGGATCTTGTTTATGTGGGTGTGCTGCCTTCGTTTTTTTGGTCAGGTTTGCTAGGAATTTGACTATCTTGTTAATATTCTCAAAGAACCAAGTCTTTGTTTTGTTGATTGTTGCGATGGTTTTTTTTCTCCCTCTCAAGTATATTTAATTCTGATTCGATTTTAATTATTTGCTTCCATCTATTGACTTGGGGGTATGGCTTCTTGTTCTCTTTTGAGAAGATTAAGGTGATTCCGTAAGTTGTTGAGTTGCTGTTTATCCAGATTGTTGGTGTAGGCACTCAGATATAAATTTTCGTCTGAGTACTGCCTTTGCTGTGTCCCAAAGGAGGTGGTACTTTGTGCACTCACCTTGGTTGAATGCCATAAATATTGAATTACTGGTATAATTTCTTCAATGACCCACTGATGGTTCAGCAGTGTGTTGCTTAGTCTCCATGGATTGTATCATTTTGTGTGGTGGCTGTTTGAGTTGAGCTTTAATTTTAATCAATTGTGGTCTGAGGGAAGGCAGGGAATGATTTTGATACTTCTGAATTTGTACAGATTTTCTTTGTGCCCTAAGATGTGATATATTTTGGAGAATGTTTCATGGGCTGCGGAAAAGAATGTGTATTCTGGTATTGATTGATGGAATATTCTGTAGATGTTGGTTAAGTCTAGTTGGTCTATGCAGTTGATTAGTTCTGTGGATTCTTTGGTCAGTTTTTGGCCTGTTGGTCTGTCCAGAGGTGACAGTGGAGTGTTAAAGTCTCCAACAATCAATGTGTTTGGGACTATGAGTGATTTTAGAGTCAGTAGTGTTGGTTTGATGAAGTTGGGTTCTCCTGTATTTGGTGTGTGGATATTTAAGATGGTTATATCCTCCTGTAGGAGACATCGCTTTATTAGTATGTAGTAACCTTCTTTGTCTCTTCTTACCATTTTTCATTTGAAGTCGATTTTATCTGATGCTACAATTCCACTCCAGCCTGCATTTGGGGGCCATTTATTGGTAGATTTTATTCCAGCCTTTCACCTTTAGAAGAAGTTTGCTTTTGCTAGATAGATGTGTCTCTTGGAGGCAGCAGAAAGACGGATCTTGATTTTTGATCCAAGTAATGAGCCTATGTCGTTTGAATGAAGAATTAAGTCCATTAATGTTGAGAGTTAGGTTTGAGAGATGATCATTTGTCCTTTCATTGTAGCTATCTTGTTAAAAGCTGTGTCTTCCCAATTCTTGATCTAATATTCTGGTTTTCTATTTAGGGTTCATTTCTCTGTCTGTATTGGGATCTTGATTATTTTCCCTGTATAGTACATCTTTGAGGATTTTCTGTAAAGCTGGTTTGGTGGAGATACATTGTTTCAGTTTTTCCTTCCTGTGGAAGACTTTTATTTGACCTTCAGCTATGAATGAGAGTTTAGCTGGGTACAGCATTCTTGGTTGATATTTATTATTATTTAGGGTTTGGCATACCTCATTCCAGGATCTCCTTGCTTTTCATGGTCTCTGCTGAGAAGTCTGGGGTAATTCTGCTTGCTTTTCCTTTATTTGTGATTACTTTCTTCTCCGTAACATCTTTAAGGATTCTTTCCTTGGACTCTACTGATCCTGTTATGATCACAATGTGTCAGTGGGATGTCCTATTCTGATCTGGTCGCTTTGGGGTTCTAAATGCTTCTTGTATCTGTATCGGCCTACCTTCCTGGATAGTTGGGAAGTTCTTGGCTAATATTCTGTTAAATAGGTTGCATATTCCATTAACTTCTTTCTCCTGGTTTTTCACAATTCCTATTCGCCTCAAATAGTGCTTCCTGCTTGTGTCTTGGAGCTCCTGGAGTGATCTGTTTTATCGATTGGATTGGTTTTGTATTTTTGTGTGACATTTCTCCATAGATTCTAGGGAATCTTCAGCTCCTGAGATTTGATCCTCTGCTTCACCTACTTGAGACTGTAGGCTAGTTACTTGATTTTGAATCTCTTTTCCTTCAGACTGGTCTTTCCTGATGATTTCCATGTCCTTGCTAGAAGTATCTCTTAGGTCCTGCATGGACATCTTTACATTATTAATTTGGTTTTGAGTGCTGTCTCTCAAATCTTTTAGCTGGGTAGTTATCTTTTCATATGACTCTTGAAGTTCATTTATCTTTCTCTTTGTTGAGGCCATGAAATCATCTATTACTTTATGGATGGATTGATGTATGGATGGATTCAAACTTTTCATTTAACATGTTTATCAGTAGACTTTGTAGAGCATTTTGAGGGTTCTCTTCTATGTCTTTGATTGACTGCTCTGCTTCCTGCTTGTTTTGAGTGGGAGATATGACTGCATTGTTTGCCATCTTGTGTTTCTTCTGCCCATTTGGATTGGGAATGCCTATCTAAGAGCACCTGTGAGCACTGTTTAAGATCCAAAGCAGGCCTTACCAAGCACTGATGTGTAAATCTTAGAAGTTCACAATTATACACAGATACTTGGTATAACTGTATATAAAATTAGATTTGGTGTTCCTAAAAATACAATTTCAAAATAACAACCAATCCTGTATTCAATAGTTAATAAGTACTGTTAAAATATTATGAGCTGGATTTCTCTATGAACCACTTTGATTCACTTGGATTGAACAGGGATATCCTCTATCCAATAACCCAGCAATGATATTCATAGGCAGCATCATCACTGTCATGCAGATCTCCAAGAGCAGAGGCAGCTTGGCATCAAGTACAGAGACCTTTGTGTAGAGGACAGCACAAGAGGGGAGCCTTCGCCATATGATTGGTTTCCGGGAACATCAAAAAACAAGTAACGTGTAAAGACTTTGAACTCCCTCTGTCCAACCTCATACCTGACACACTCATGCAACCGCACATGAACAAAAAATTCCTCACAGGCGAGCCGCCCCTCTCTCTCTCTCTCTTTCTCTCTCTTCCTCCCCGCCACCCTCATATGCTCACTATAACACACTGTGCCGGGTCCTCCTGGATCTACATCCACATACCTATTTGCACATATGCAGACTTAGGCTTAGGAAGCACACTCTTGTACAGCATCAGGAACACACGCATGTAGGCAAGCAGGGGCACACACACGCACACGTGAGCGCACCCAGTACACAGTGGCTTGGAAGGTGCTAAGGGGTTTTCGAGGACTGTGTCCTACTTGCTCAAGTCCAGGGTGTTGTTCTTGTGGTGGGCATGGCTAAGGAGCCCAGCGCTGCTTACTGGACAGTCCATTGGCACTTGGGCCTCCCCCTGCTGTCCTCACCAGTCTCCCATTCCCTGAACCATGCAGCTTCGGAGACCTGGGTAGCAACAAACTCTTCGGGAAAGCAATCAAGGCAGAAATGTCAATGTAAGAGGACCACATGATTACGCCCCAGTAGTGCCCCAACCAAGGATGGCATTCGTTACCCGTCAGGTCTACACCCTAAAGCACAGCGCTGCGCGCAGAGAATGGGGCAGGCCTGTGCCCCAGAATCCCTTGCCTCTTCTCCCTTCTACTTGGTCCCAGGGTGGTGGGGCGCCCACCCTGGCCTTCCTAGCCACCACCTGCCATCTGCAGCTGAGTTCCTGAGGCTTGTCCCCTGCACACATACCTCCTTTGCTGATAACTCCCTCCGAGTTCTCTCTCCTAGCCCTCCTGTCCCTGCCTTGCTGCTCTGGACTGCTTTCAACTCACACATGCCTCTGCGTCACTGCCTCTTTGCCTCTGCCTCTGCTTCCCAATTTCCCCCTCCTCATCTTGAGGTTCACAGGCTGCACACCTCCCCATGCACCTCTTCACTTCTTCTGGGGAAATTACAACTGCCTCACCCTGGCCTAGCCCTTCTTATCTTCTCCAAATCTCCCTCTGCTCTCACCCTCTGCACACCTGGGATCTCTCAGTCTTCTGGTGAACACCAATCCCCATTTATCTAATCTGTTGTCTGCCTGCTCTGTGCCCAAGCCCCTCTGCTCCTTTTCTGTGCACAGGAGGTTTGTGACAAAGGTAGGAGGGAAGCAGCACTCCTTTCCTGCCTTCTGGTTTTATGACTGACATCCGATTGGTCTGGAAACGGCCTCTGCCCCCTTGGCCAAGGCCACCTGAAGACCTTGCCTGGCTTGCTAGGCAGCAGCCCTGGGTTTTTCTGAGCAGGAAGGACTGCACATATGCGACCCACTATGCAGAAAAGCCTCCAGGGGGTGGCCGGATGTTTTGTTTCTCCATTCCTTGCCCACTTTGTTGATGTGTGCTTTCATTTGCATTCCAACAGGAACAGCCTTAAGGGAGGGGTAGTGAGGCTGCTTAGAGGTAGGCAGTTGGTGCTCACAGGCCAGCAGGGCCTCCTGGTGCCTCACTAACAGTGCATTTGCACCTGGGGTGCTGGGAAGCCTCTGGGCAGTGCCCATATGGTTTGGAGCTCTGTGACATGGCCAGGTACTAGGCGCCTCCTGCTGACTTGAGCCAGTGTTCCAACTGGAGTTGCCATAGCAAAAAGGGCACAGGGCCCCTTGTGGGTTTGCTGTAAGTTTTCACTAGTTCTCACAGGCCTTTGGGGATGCACAGGATGTGTAGAGCCGCACATCCCTCCTGCCGGGCCAGCCAGCAGGGGGACAAGAATCCTGACTGAGGGGCGGCAGGGATACGGAAAAGGAAAAATAAGGCAAGAGAAAAAAGACAAGAGACAAAGATGGGGTACGGGAGGTCTGTAGCCGCAAGGTTGAACCTCAACACTGCAGCAACTGTTTATTCTTAACTTCCAGCTTATATGCAGTTTTGGAACCAGGGAATAGCATAGGGTTGTTAAAATTCCAGAACACAAAGAGGCTTTGAAGTTTACAACATTTGATTACAGTAAACACAAGGTAACAAAGCAATTCCGGACAGTGGCAGTGGACTTTGCCTTTAGCATATCCTGGCGGTAACAGCACAGCCAGAGGTGATAATGAACCTAGGTGCAAATTTGGCTCCCGACATCTTGGCGACATCGGCACAGCCACATGTCAGGATGAGCTTAGCTGCTATCTCGGCTCCCGACAGTTCCCCCGTCTTTTTATTAGAAGAAGCGAACCCGCCTGTCTTAGGTGGGGTGAGTACCTCAGCCTTCCTTACCCGTCTTAGGGAACAACTTCAGAGCAGTGCTGAAGGCCCTGTCTTAGGTCGGTCTAGGCTGGCACTGCCTCATACCCGTCTCTGGCTGCGGTTCCTCTCGGGGGAAATTCATTTACTTGGAGCTTGACCTTATGGAGCTGGCTGGCTAAACTCATGAAAGAGTTTTGCAATATGCGTACAATGCAAGGAAGACATAGGCAAGCCATCAGCAAAAGTATCCCTGGGCCGAGCAATGTCATTAGCAGCCCCTTAACGTTAGATAAGGAAGGGACATACTGTTGAAGTTGTTCAAACAGTTCTTTTGCTGTTTCTGCCACTTTAAAGTCCAAGGGCGGGGCCTGTTCTAGTCCGGCTATTTGTCTATGGAGTTGAAAGAGATCTAAGGACAAGTTATTATGGTGCCAAATACCATTTAGATGTGCTACAACTTGTTCCCAAGGATAGCTCGACCCATTATACTTATGGAGGGTCACAGGAAAAAAGTCAAACACAGCATGACAGCGTACCCATTGCAAAGTTTGTAAGGCACGAATTTGTTCTCCCAGTGACAACACAGATTCATATAATGCTTCTAATTTTGTTCTACCTTATCATCAATCCTGCCTTGAAAGTGCAGGGCTTGCGTGGTATTATGAGCAAGCTGATTAACATGGTGAGCTGTCTGCACATTTTGTGTTAAAGCCACAGTAGCCGCTGCAGCAGAGGCAGCTAAAGCAATAAAGGCTAAAATTCCTGCTAATAATAGCCCTACAAATCGTCTAGGGCGCATAAGTTCTTTTAAATGTTTTAACACTTGAATACCTGTTTCTTTATACCAAGCTTCAGATAAGTTTACAGGAAGCATAACAAATGGTGGTTGCTTAATAATAATTACAGAATCAGTAAGACCACTATACAAGCAATTTGTAAAAGAACAGTTAGTGCAGGTAACATCAAAGTACATGGCTCCTATAGAAATATTAAAAGGTCCATACATAATAGCATAAGGGGGTGTTACACAACTCATAATATTTTTTTTAAAGAAGTAGAAGTGGGCCAGGAGATATTATTCAGAGCAGCCACTAACATCCAGACATGGCGCTGAGGGCGTCCATTCATCCACCACAGACCTGGGTTGAACTTATTGGTGAGATTAGCTCCAGACCAGTCCATCAGCTGAGAATTAGTTCCTGAAATATTGGTTATAAAAGGGTGATCGTGTCTACACTTTACGGGGTGCAGTTCTCTCGTGGATTCTACAATTTGAGAGGAGTTGATGCAGCGAGGTATCATGAAGGACGAGGTAGAATTGGCATGTACAGGAAACCCAGTAGGCAATGAAGCCATTTGTATATTATATACTTGACTATTATCAGGAATCCAAATTCTATATTTTATGGATTGCATCACAGTACAGCCTGGAATATAACTGTTGGAGTCAGTTGTAAAACATAAAGGGGTTCCAATGCCAGAAGCTGCAAAATCTCCCATCTTAACGTGCTGGACAAAAGGGTCTGGAGCTGTACCGTACGCTGATCTGTTGACATGGACAAACACCTCAGCTCCCTCCCAGGTCGCAGGGTGCACAATCTGTGGATCTGGCACATAAGCCCAGTGGGTCAGCGCTTGTACCATTCTGATGAGTTTCCACAATCCGAACACAACGATCAGGTAGCCAGCGGGCATCATTTTCATCCTGTGGAAAAACACAGACATGTCCTCAACCCCATGTCAGTACCGGATCGGGCCTGTGCCAAGCACTTGTTAAAGGATCTTTTCACTTAACTTGGGCAAAAGCTCTTTGCTCTCTCTTTTCCCAGAACCGCTGTGCTGCGGAATGGCCATTGAAATCCAATTTGCTCTCTCTTTTCCCAGAACCGCTGTGCTGCAGAATGGCCATTGAAATCCAAATTTAAAAAATTTTGTATGAATAAAGTATGAGAAAGTATATTAACAGGAGAGAAGGGGTATAGTTCCCCCCCTTTTAATTTAGAAATTTGGTGTTTTAACAAACCGTTGGCCCGTTTGACAATTCCTTGACCATGAGGATTATAGGGGATTCCTGTAGAGTGAACAATTTGGTAAGATTTGCAAAAAGTTTGAAAAGTTTGTCCAACATATCTTGGACCATTATCAGTTTTAATTTGTTTAGGAAGTCCCATAGTAGCAAAGCAGCGTAAGGCATGGGAGATACAATGTTTGCCAGCTTCCCCGCTAAGGCTTAGAAAGAAGATATGGCACTTCCCACCTGATTTGGCTGGAACCTCTGTTCGCCATGTGTGACTAAGACTTGTCACCCAGACATCTGTTTGCAGGACAGAGTGAGACAAGTGTGACCTCAACTCAGTTCCTGTGGACACATGCCCATCCATTCAAGTTGACACTCTTGAGGCTAGGCTGAGTCTCAGAGCCAAGGGTCGGTAGCAAAGAAGCAAATTTGTGTTGTTTGTACTCACTGATGGCTTCTGCTAGAACTCAGGTCTTACTGGGGTTTTCCCAGGTAGCCTCTGTGGGAAGGCTTTGAGGACGATTTATCGAATGGCTTCTCACAGTAGGAGAGGCTCTTTGTGATTTACTTTCTATAACTAGGAGAGTTTTAAGTGCTAGCAATCTTAGGATTTGTCCCCTGGGCAGAGGGACTCCAGAGCTAGAAGCCTAATAAGGAATCCAGAATGAGCTGGATATGTCTAGACTGCAATCTTAGATCTGATACTAAATAATGGTGTGACTGTGATCAAATGAATGCACTTCATTTTTTCACCAGGAAAAAAAAAGACTAGAAATTCCTTCTCCATTGTACGATTTATGTAAATTGTTTGGCATATTAGTGTTTACAGCTTAAATAATACTTCTGTTTTTTTTGTGTTGGTTTTTTTTTGTAAGTTTCTCAGAAAGACTAGGCAAATTCTCTTACCACTAAAGCTGCACCCACAGTTCATTAGTCTTTTTCTTACATTCCTTCCTCTGCTCCACAGAGGAACAAGTGGGAAATGTTGCAAAAGTTGCTCAGAACCTAAAGCTAATGTACATGGCGGTTAGTTAAACATCTGTAGGTCATTTATAAAGATAATCTTGCCTGTCAGTATCTCTTGGTGTTGTAGCAGTGGAATTTGGGGTTTTCATGATACCTAGTTTTGTCTCCAAAGTGTTCACCAAAATGACAGGGGAAACAGACCATTTAGACCGAAGCATACCGGGTAGAAAGACTTGGATTTATTGGGCATGGACTTAGTAAAGAGTGTCTTTACAGCTTCAATATGACATGTTTACCAAAATGAGTGTCTTCTCCATCTGACTCGTAGACCTATTCAAATCAGATTTATTTATACAGTGATATTTATAACATAAAATTGGACAGTCATTATTATATCATCTTTGTCCTCAGTAGAAAGGCATATTTACCTTTTTTGTAAGATCAAGAGACGCTCTAGAAAACCAAAAGAAAATTTTCTTTTAAGAACCCCAAATAATTCATCAAAGCTATGTTTAGCAGATTTGCGTTAGCAATGGCAGAGACAAGGAAATAACAGCTGCTATTTGTGGCTTGATCCCTGTCATACCTGACTGTCTCTAAGAGAGTAACTTGGCTCGTCACTATGGCTACAGAATTCTACTTCAGGTTGTGTTCTTTGGATCTTCCATGAAGTATGCATAAAGCAGGCATATTTACAGAAAGGTTTCTCTGTCCAGCCAATGAAGAACGATGGGAATGGATACACCATTCAAGTGATAAGAACTCATTCATCAGTACCATTGGCCTCCTCAGCCTATTAGGTGTTGAAAAGATATGTCCCGGCCATACCAGAGGACCATGCAGAGATCATCACAGACAGGAGAAGAAGGTTCAAAAGGAGGTTTATTAGTGGGGCCATAGTTCCCATGGGAGAGGGAGCTACATGGTGTCTGCACCTTATCCAGGTGGCAGCTTCTCTCTCTGGGGGTAAAGGGGAAGTAGATAGGTAGTGAGTAGGAGTGGCTCATTAGGTATGGGTGGATCTGGGGGCTAGTGGGAGGAGCTGAGGACCTGAGGCTAAGGAAATGCAAACAGGTATAAGAACCTCTGTGGTGTCATCCATGAAGAATAGGAAATGAAGAAAGCCACCTTGGCTTTTTCATTAACATGTTACACAATCTTGTGCAAATCATTTCCACATATGGCTTTTTACAAACTGGTCATATCATTGTAAGTAAGAGCTGGGCAATAACGACTTAGCATCTTAGTCAATTCTCTACCTAGCATAAATTCTAAACAGTACCAGATTTTGGGATTATTTTTGGGGGGGAGCAAATAAGGCAGACTTGCCCTGTATCCTCATGGAGTTTCTAGTTCCATGAAGATGACACCAAATGTTAATTTGAAAAGGAATTTCCATGTGGGATAAGCAAAATCAAGAGGAGTACATTTTGGAGCATATAACCTAAATCTATGAAATGTTTACAATATGGGAAGTTGTTTAAATGGTTTGGTGGTAGAGAAAGAAAACTATACTTATGTTTCAGAAATTCATAATAGAAGAAAATATGGCTCCTGAGAAAATCTGTAGGAATGGATACAAAGTTTGTTGGTTGCCTTTTGAATTTCTAAGAATTGATGGATAGGTAGATAAAGGTACACTGGTACCTGATCTGCTGATATTCCAAATGAAAGAAACATGATATTTTTTTTCTTGGTCATGGGGCTTGAACTCTGGCCCTGGGCTCTGTCCCTGAGCTCTTCAGCTCTACCACCTGAGCCACTTTCTAAACATGATTTTTAATATAGAATGGACAGCCTGTTCTATATGATGATAGTCTATTCTATTCTATGAATAGTGAGATTAAAGTTGAGAACTTCTTGTGTGGAGTGTTTAACAGCTACAGGTAAAAAGTGAGACTAGAAGCCATCTGGTGGTGGCTCAGTTATAATTCTAGCTTCTTAGGAGATTGCAATCTGAAGGTTGAGATTCAAAGCCAGCCTAGGCAGGAATTTCCATGAGTCTCTCACCTTCAATAGCCACCAAAAAGCCAAAGTAGAGCTGTGGCTCAAGTGATAGAAAGCCAGCCTTGAGCAAAAAAGTTAAGGGGCATTGCCCAGGCCCTGAGTTCAAGCCCTAGTATGAGCATACACAGAAAGTAGATACTTCTTAAGGTATCCTCTATACTTATGAAATGACTATTTACAAAATGGGAGTAAATGCCAACAAGCGCAAGTACCCCTCATTCCCAAGTGGGAGCAGTACAGATCCTGGTGATGGATTGAGGTCGCCCCAGTATGGTGATGGACGTAAATGGTCACGCTTGCTTTGAGATAGAGCATTCTTCCCCCTGGTGTCAGAGCCTTTGTGTTCCTTTGCTAATCCAGTGGATTTGAGCATATAAAACTCCATGTCTTGCTGTATACATTTTCAATGATATAGAGAACAGAAACAGTTTTACCTTAAGAAACTTGAATAAGCAACTTGAGATGGTGAATGTTATGGAAATGAAAATGGCAGATATTCTCCACTTCCTGTGACACAGAACAGGGCACAGTGATGAGGGTGCCCCCACGAATGTCCCCAGTAAGTCTTTCTGAGGCCTAATGAATCCAACAGGCTGGACATGACATGCTCAGTGACTTTTCTGCTGAGAGTGGACAAGGACAAGTTGCCTTTTGAAGGGGTGTTCTTGTTCTCTTTTGTCTGCCTTGTTTACAAATGAAGAAGCTAATTCTTCCAATTCTTGCTCTGTGATGCTTGGCTTGGAACTTGAGGCCTTCTCCTTGCTTCATTTAAACCACTCCTCCAGTTCCTTTTTTTTTTTTTTTTTTTTTTTGGCATTTGAGTTATCTTTGGATAGTCTTTTGGGCTGGCCAGCCCTCCCCTTCCTCTATCTCTTCCACCTTTCTCCCTTTTCCTCTGCCCTTTTCACTCTTCTTCCCCTTTAACTCCTCCTCCCCTCCCTCCCCTGCTTTTCATTTGATCAGGTGGTCTCAAGACTGTGCTCCTCCCTACCTCTGTTCCCCAGTATCTGGGAAACAGAAGTGTGCCACGATGTCTGGCTTCCTTTCCCTTTCTCACTGTAGTAATTCCGTTGGTAATTATGTAAAAGGATACCAATACTATATGGAATTTCAATTCACTGTACTTTATTCGATGTGTGGGAGCAAGCATTCTTTCAAGGCCACAGTCTGCTCTGCTTCTGATTGCTTTGTAAGGGTGTAAAATCAACACTGTGACATGACCAAAATGGAAGCCATCCAAGACCTATCATGAAAAACTGTTTGGGTGCCCTCCTTACCATGTTAGAGACTTTCTGGGGTGGTTTGGTGGAAGTGGAGAATGTGAAAACTGTTTATGGATGACTCTGAGCTGCAGGCTGAAACCTGAAACCCAGGATATGACTGGCTACACCTAGAAGCATTGCTACCTGACCTGGCTTGCCAAGATGGGTGAAGTTTGGTGGGGTGGTTTAAAGTGCCATGGAATTTCACAATGCCCCCATCCCTCCCCAATTTGTGTTAACAATGGTGATTCTTACGTGGAGATAGGAGGAACTGAGCTAAATAGGAGTTCACTGCTCCACCAGTTTCTTCCCAATTGAATTGCGAGCTATCCCTTGTCTTCTTTGGTGATGGACAAAATCAGTAGAGAAAGCAAATAGTTTCTCCAACCCATCAGCTCTAAGATACCTGAAATGCAGTCAATGTTGCCCTTGTGTATAGTAGATACAGCCACAGCCATGAACTTTGGGCTAGTATTCCAACAGCTAGAATAAGTGGAATTAATACTGTCATTCAACTTACTGTGGAACTTCTTCCCCTCAAAATTTGGAATTTCTATGAGTACAGGATAATTTGGAATTGCGATGACACTTCTGACGTCATTGCATCCAGAGATGTCACTGCCTCTTCAGTTGAAGGCCTTATTCTCTTCACGAATGGTAGTTGAAATGTATTCATTTCCCTTCATAATGTGTTCCTTACATTGATCACTAGATTCATGCAGTTTTTGTTATAAGGGCATACTTATAGGCTTTGACACCTAAAATGTAAAAAAAAAATTATAATTTCAATTTATAGGCGTTCTGTTCTTCGTTATGGACATGAAGCTTTAATTCTTGTATTTAAAATATATTCACACGTTATAAAATACAATGATCATATTTACTCTAATTGAGTAAATTGTAGCAAGCTCTGGCTTGTACATTATGGTATAACTGGGAGTCAGAATATATGTCTAGATAGTCTTCTTTGTTATCGGTTCCTCTCGCCTCTTCTCCCACTCTTCTCACCTCTTTTCCTCCTCTTCCTTCTCCCTTTTCTTCCAAAAGAGCTCAATGTTCCTCACTGAAAGTGAGGAACATATTCCTTAATCTGTTAGCACTAGAAAGTTGGGGAAATGCACAATGTAACCCACTGTGATATACATCACAAACATCAACATCTCTCACCCCATCCGTCTGCCTTAAAGTCTGAGATTTTTTTAAAGCCTTTAAGTCATCCCAGTTTTTGACATGTTTCTGTGCATTTTTTCATTTTTCTTTGTGCTTTTTTACTTTTTGGTGCCTGCACCAGGGCTTGTACACAGGTCCTGAGTGCTATCCCTTAGCCTTTGCACTCAAGGATAGTGGTCTACCACTTGAACCACAGCTCTGTTTCCTGATTTTTTGGTGATTAATTGTAGATAAGAGACTTTCTGGTGCATGCTTTCTTTGAACCTTGATTCTCAGAAATCATTCTCTTGAGGATTACAGACATGAGCCACTGGCACCTTGCTCCTTTGAGCTTTTATTCTTCACACATACGCACATAGAGTCTTGTCAACAAGTTGCTGCTGCCATTAACTTTTTAATATAGTTATTGTTAACACTAGAGTTTTGTTGAGCAGTTAATGTTTAGCTGGCCAAATAGTATCTGCAACACAACTTTCCCCCAAATTACAATGTCCCTTAGTATCTGAAGTGGTTTGGCTCTACAACCCATGTGGCTAATGAAGTTCTTTTGATATAAAACAGTATAATACTTGCATATAAACTACAAACATCCTTCATATACTTTGTCTTCTCTAGATTGCTTACAGTAAGTAATATAATTGAAATAATGTGTAGCTAGATTTTATACCATGTTATAGGGCATTATGACAAGAAAACAGTGTGAATGTGTTTTAGTACAGATGCACTGCTTTTCCCTTAAAGATGTACAATCTGTAATTGGTTGAATTTGCATATGCAGAGTATTTATTTGTGCATTATTTATAGAAACTATGCTGTAAGAAAGTTGGTCTTTGGTAAAATGATGATGGTTCTATGTTGAAACTGAAATGGACACCATGAGGAGACTGTGAGTTTTGTGTCTGCATTTAAATGACAGGCAAGATCTTGAGAAATTACTAATATTGTAGCCAATATTGACTGAGATATCCAATGCATTTCTCAGAGAGAGTGTAAATCTGGCCACATTGTAACGAGTACAACAGAAGGAAAATTGAAAGACTAACTTGTTCCCATTGAAATGAATGTCCACTGTCATCAGGTGTTTGAGCAGGGAGTTGTGGATAGCTCTTTGGCCAAGCAAAGCACATTTTATACGTGTCTGGTAGGACATGCAATAGAATGACACAGCAGCTCTACAAGCTATTGAGCTTTGGTGAGTGATTGTTTTCCCTTCCATATATCGTTTCAAACTATGGGCTTCAAGGAAGTCTGCAACATAAAAATGACTTTTTGTTTTGACAGACCTGGGGCTTGAACTCAGGGCCTGGGCACTGAGCTTTTGCTCAAGGCTGGCACTCAGCTCTACTCTGAACTATCTGTTGGTTGGAGCTAAGTGTCTTGTGGACTTTTCCTGCCCAGGCTTGCTTTGAACTGTGATCCTCAGATCTCATTTCTGAGTAGCTAGCATTGTAGGCATAGGCCACCAGTACCTGACTTCCTGACTTTTTCTCCTCTGTCCTTTGTCCTCCTCCTCAGGCCCCCTTCCTTCCTTCCTCCTCCTTTTTTCATCTTTCTTCTTTTTTCCCCTTTTCTTCATTGCTTTGCTTTCTGAGAGAAGTCAATGATCAGCCAACCATGAAATGGGAAAGTGGACCAAATAAGGCTGGATAATTTATTTGAGCCAAACAGAGGTATTATAATCTATTAAAAATATTTAGCCAAACACACTGTATCTGTGACTTTATCTCCTAACCCTGCAGACTGTCTGGTAGTTGCCCAGGACCTGAGGGAGGAAGGCGGACCCGTGTGCCTGAACTTTCCAGTCATGTCTTTGCAACTGGTAGTTTTTAATAAAAGACAAACTCTAACATTGTGAAATTACATCAGTGAAGAAACCATAGCTTTTTATGTTCTTGTATATGCTTTTCTTCTGTGCAACGTTATTCAATGCCCTAAATTTCAGCTAATTTTGAAATATTTTCTTGAATATTGAGATTATTCTGGAAATCAGGCTAGGAATAAATGAAGTGCTGGTGTGGTAATAAAATTTATGTTACCATTTTATGAATATGAAAATGTCTAATTTTTATAACACAAGGTATCTTTGGATTAAGAAGTCTAGGACATTTTATTCTTTTACACCTTTTTTTTAAAGCAGGAAAACCTTTGCTTCTACCATCAGTCTTGAAGCAGAAATCCCAGAAAAGAGAATTTTATAATCAGTCACAAAGAATTCCTACACGCTTCATGTATCCCTTCCTCATCA
Organism: Perognathus longimembris pacificus; assembly: GCF_023159225.1. Taxonomy (NCBI): domain Eukaryota; kingdom Metazoa; phylum Chordata; class Mammalia; order Rodentia; family Heteromyidae; genus Perognathus; species Perognathus longimembris. Next base: position 29,098 of record NW_025959142.1, on the reverse strand, counting down.
TTTCCCATTTCTTAGGAGTCTCCACATTGTTTAATTGTAATCATGTGCAACTAGCATTTTAAAGCTTCACACTGCTTTCACATTTATGGGATATGATGAGAAGATTAAGAATGGTTGAAACTTAAGAATAAATACAGGAAACTTAAGAGTAGAAGTAGAAATGCGACTCCACCAGGCTTTCATGGAGCACACATTACCTCAGTGGGCTTCATGTTGTGGCCATCCATATATAGAAGAACAAACTAGAAGGTGCACTGTCCCAAACAACCCTCATTCTAGTCAGGCCCCTCTCCTGTACTCTGCTTTGCAATTCTGTAGCAGGAATCTAAACTCTGGTTTCCTTCCATTGCATTGGTGTTGTTTGACCTGACTTTCCCTCAGCTTGGAACTTACGCATTTGGGACTCAGGTGGCAGGGCCCTGCCTTTCCAGGGCCTGCACTTAGTATTCAATCTATTGTGGAGCAGAGGGATGTTCATGACCCATAGCAAAACTCCTCCCACGTCCCATAAAGTGACATGTTGTTTCTATTAAGGGATCATTTTCTTAAGTGAAATCATGACCAGTTATGATGGCATGGAAGTATACAGAGGCCAAGTGATATGTGTTACTTTAATTACCGAAGAAGTATCTATTACGATTCCATAATGGTTCAAAGAAGAATTTTAAGACTGAAACATTGGTTTTTTTGTTTGTTTAGTTCAGAAGTAATTGAAATGGAATATGTAAATAGAGTCAAAGTGGACTTTTCCAAGTGAGAAAGAGAAGTCAATTGCACTTCGAAAGAAACTATATGACTATAGCAAGAAAGACATCGCCAATTAACAAATATTTATTTTCCTTTGGTATTCTCTGCTATTTATCCTGTTACATAGTAGTGGAATGAATTAGGAAGAGAGTGATGTAGAGTGCATGGTTTTCCATTGCAACACAAACTGTATCTATTTATCTATCTATCTATCTATCTATCTATCTATCTATCTACCTATATTTTTGCTGTTCCCGGGGTTTGAACTCAGGCTTGGACACAGTTCCTGAGCTTTTTTTGCTTAAGGCTAGCACTCTGTCACTTGAGCAATAGCTCCACTTCCAGCTTTTTGGTGGTTAATTGAAGAGAAGAGTCTCACAGCTTTTTCCTGCCCAGGCTGGGTTAGAACCTCGATCCTCAGATCTCAGCCTCCTGAATAGCTAGGATTACTGGCTACAGCCACTGGCTTCCAGCTTACTTTCCCTATAGTCTTAAACTATGTAGGAATCAACTCTTTGGTAAGCTTTTTTTCATTTTTATGTTTATATTAGTAATGATTATTTTGTCTCCATTTTCCTATCTTATGATTATTTGATTAGAAGGCAATTGTTTATTTTTTATTTGATTAGTTATTTAAAAGACAGGTCTTTGGGGCTTTATATAATAGGATCCAAAGGTAGCACTAATGTCTGTGAACCTTAAAATTATACTATCCCTTTTTTGATGAACAAAGCTCATTAGAAACTGGAGCCTGTGGCTCAGGCCTGTAATCCCAGATCCTCATGAGATTGGAGGATTGTGCTTTGAAACCCGCCCTGGGCAGGGAAATCCATGACATCCATCCTCCATGAACCACCAAAGTACCAGAAATGGTGCTATTTCTAAAGGGGTAGCATGCCAGCATGGAGTGACAAAGCTAAGGGACATAGCCCAGTCTCTGAGTTCAATTTTCAGTGCTGGCTCAAAAACCAAAACCCCACCAAAACACAAATGACCTGAAAGACTCTAGTCCCTGTGCGTAGGAACTAATAATTTGTCCTACTACTGTGAAGGGAAGAGCTTCTGAGTTCTTACAAAAACTATCTTTAAGTATTTGTGCAAAGGAGTTGCCATTTGACAAAGCAGTTTATGAATATGGCAGATCTTAACCCACCTCACCCCTTTCAACATTCTTGCCCCTCCTTCCTCTGCCCACCCTTTCCATTTTCTTACTTTTGTAGTATGTACAATGAATTCTTGACTACATTCCCCCCCTTCCCCTTCATTTGTCTCCCGCTCTCCCCTTGCCCCCACTTGATGAGCTGCTGTTTTTCACCCTTATGCTTTGGGAAGTAATCATAAGCACCACCCCCCTACCCCAGTTCTTCCTCAGAACTTTCTAGATTCCTAAGAGTGGTCATTGTAAATGTATAACACAAGAATAAATAGAATAGCAAGTTATGAGAGGGTTGAAGACATGCTTTAATCATTAGACTTTGTGATTCGAATAAACAACTGTGGCTGAATAAAGACACTGCACATTCCTGTTGGATATTTCTCATAGAGTGAACACAGTGCTGTCCCAACTCTTTTACTCTATTTAAGTTTTTGGCTCATCACTGGTATTTGTTTCATTATCTAACAAAAATATCGCGTGTGTCTTGTTTGCAAAGGCTGCAGAGGAGGGAATGCTTATTCTATGTGTAGAGAGAGAAGGAAGGCTGGAGAGATGTTTGTGCTTGTGCAGAAGCCATTTTTTTTTAATAAACGCAGGATAGGTTGTCCACCTCCCAAATTTTGCACTACTCTTTTCGCTGTCCTAGCTTTGACTTATTTTGTTGTATGTTCTCGTTTGGTTATTTCCTTGAACATCCCATCTAATTTCCATCTTATTCATTTTTGTGTTGCAGCTTCTGACAACTGTCTTAAGTCCACACTTCTCTAGATTTTTATACCTAGCAGCCATTTGGCTTCTACTTTTCCTGGTCTCTCACTTCCTCTCTCACTACCTGTGCCTAATGTTGAGGTTATAGTATCCAAAATAGCTCAGGCCTCAGCCACCTTGGTGTGTTCATGCTATCTGTCCCTTCCTACCTCAGTGTCTGTACCTTTTGGCTGGTTTCACTCAGATTATGGCCAGAGAATGGCTGAAGTAAATAACAGGAAGGAAGAAAGGAAATGTATGGTGATTAGCAGTTCTTTGAGGGAAATGTTTACCTTTATTCACAAACAGTGTATGTGTTGGTACTTTTCCTATTGCCAGAGAAAGAGAGTGTTGATTCTAAATGTTAGTTTTTAACATGAGAATCTTAAGCATTATATGTCATAACTCTAAAAAATGTTAGGTGTTTCAGAATCTTTCAAAAATATTTATTGTCTTTTTTCTCCTTTATTGTCAAAGTGAAGTACAGAGGGGTTACAATTTCATATATAATGCAGTGAGTACATTTCTTGTCCAACATGTTAACTCCTCCTCCCCTCCACATGCCTACCTCTTCCCTCCTGCTTCCCCTTCCACCCACGAGTTGTATGGTTGGTTTACACCAAATGGTTTTGTGAGTATTGTGTTTGGAGTTGTTTGTATTTTTATCCTTTGTCTATTGATTTTGATATTTACTTTCTCTTCCCTAGCTCTAATACACGTATATACAGTATCCAGGGTGCTCAGATGAGATACAGTGATAGTGGGGGTAAAACCACAGGAAGGGAATACGAGAGAAAATAAAAAGGGTACGGATTCATATCGCATGTTGAAAATAATTACAATAATGATATACCACTTGTTTCCATAACATGGAGCTCATTTCACTTAGCATCATCTTAAGTGTCCATAAGGGCATAGCTATTGGGCTATTATGACTTCGGCTTTGACTAGCCTAAACATGTACTAATTATTCCAAAAACATGTACTAATTATTCCAAGCACCCAGCACCCCTCACGGAGGCACGGGAGGAAGACTGAGCGCCTAGCACACACACAGGAGGACTGAGCACCCAGCACCTCGTGTGGAGGAACGGGAGGAGAACTGAGCGCCCAGCGCCTCCTGTGGATTCATGGGAGGAGGACTGAGCACCCAGGCCCTCGTGTGGGACACAGGACTAACTGCCCAGCACCCACATGAGAAGACTGAGCACCCAGCACTTTGTGTGGAGGCACGGGAGGACTGAGCACCCAGCACCTCGTATGCAGACACCGGGGGAGGACTGAGCACCCAGCACTAACAAAGGAAGACTGAGCACCCAGCACCTTGTGTGGAGACGCCAGGGGGGACTGAGCACCCAGCATCTTGTGTGGAGATGCCGGGGGAGGACTGAGCACCCAGCACCCACGCAGGAGGACTCAGTACCCTAACCCTGGGTACGTGTGTGCATGCGGGGGGGAGGCTGGGGTGACCCCGGCGGCGCCATGATCAGGGCCCAGGCTGCAGGCTCAGCTCCACCACAGGCCATGGCTCCTCCTCCTCCTCCTCCTCCTCCTCCTCCTCCTCCTCCTCCTCCTCCTCCTCCTCCTCCCAGCGGAGGACAGGGGGAGGTGCACGGCTGTCCAGCTGTCCGTGTGTCCATCCGCCCATCTCTTTGTCTGTCCGTCTGTCTCCCTCTGTGTCTGTCCGTCCATCCATTTGTCCATGTGTCCGTCTGTCTCCAGGTCTGTCTGCCCGTCTGCTCATCTGTCCATCTGTCCATCCATCCGTCCATCTGTCTGTCTCCCTGTTTCTCCGTCTGTCTGTCTGACCATCTGCTCAGTGTGTTTGTCCATCTGTCTCCAGGTCCATCTGTCCATGACTGTCTGTCTCCCTGTGTGTCTCACTGTGTGCTCATCTGTCTGTCCGTCTCCCTCTCTTGTCTATCTGTCTCCATGATGTCCATCTGTCCATCCGTCCATCTGTGTCTTTTTGTCATCTGTCTGTCTCCAGTTCTGTCTGTCTGTCTCCCTGTCCACCTGTCTGTCTGTCCTGCTCATCTGTGTCCCTGTCTGTCTGTCTGTCCTTCTGTCTGCTGTGTGTCTGTCTGTCCGTCTCCCTGTCTGTCTGTCTCCATGTCTGTTTGTCCATCTGTCTGCCTGTCTCTTGTCCATGCCTGTTTGTCTGTCTCCAGGTCTGTCCATCTGTCTCCCAGTCTGTCTGTCTGTCTGTTCATCTGTCCGTCCATCTCCCTGTCTCCCTGTCTGTCCGTCCGTCTGTCTTCATGTCTGTCCGTGTCTCGATTCCCATCGCTGTCTGTCTGTCACCGCCCAAGCCCCCAGCCCCCCATGTCCCTCTGTCCCTCCGTCCGTCCGTCTGTCCATCTTCACCAGTCAACTTGTCACTGACACAGGGAACGCGGGCGCTCAGGAGCCTGCAGGGCAGACGGACGGACGGGTGTATGTGGGCTCGAATCCCGGCCTCCCGCATGGCCCACAATGCGTTGCGTTCCCCCCCCCCCACCCTGGGGGCCCCGGGTTCAGATTCCTGCTCACCTCTGACAGCCCCAGCCCAGGCCCAGCGACCCCAGTGCTGCCGAAGCAGTAGGTGCAGCATGGCTGGCCCGGCGGGGACCCTTGAAACCTCCGACCGTGTGGGTGTGCACACACTCGGGGAGGAAGGGATGGGAGGGGTAGGGGTCACATGAAGTGGGGAGGGAGGGACACGTGACCCTCAGCTCCTTGCCCCAGCCCTCCCCACACGACTCCACCTGCAAAGGCTCCCCCCCATGTGAGGCCTCTGAGGACACTTCAAATCGCCACCTATCCACCCACAGGCCCAGAATGGTCTTGGGGACACTTGAAACCACCCCCCCACCCAGATCCCCATTCCCCCGGGGACACTTGAAACCGCCGTGGGGACACTCAAAACTGCCCTACATTCACACACAGGCCCAAGGTTTTCGTGGGGACACTGGATACCGCCCTCCATCGATGCACACGCCGAGGGTTGCCTTGGAGACACTTGAAACCACCCCCTAAAGAACTGCCCCCATCATGGGACACTTGAAACTGACCCTCACCCAGACCCCCTCCCCTTGGGGACACTTGAAACCGCCCTCCATCCACCCACAGGCCCAGGGTTGCCTTGGCGACGCTTAAAACCGCCCCCTACAGAACCACTCCAACCCGGGGACACTTGAAACCGCCCTCCATCCACCCACAGGCCCAAGGTGGTCCTGGTTACACTTGAAACCACCCCCCCAAGAGCCCCTCCCCATTGGGATACTAGAAAACACCCTTGGGACACTTGAAACTGCCCTGGGTACACTTGAAACCACCCACCACAGACCCCTGCCCACCCTGGAGACACTTGAAACGAATCGCCACAGACCCCTTCCCCCGGGAACACTTGAAACCGCCCTCCATCCACCCACAGGCCCAAAATGGTCCTGGGGACACTTGAAACCACCCCCCACCCAGAATCTCTACTCCTGGGGACACCTGAAACCTCTCTGGGGACAGTTGAAACCGCCCTCTGCTCCCCAAACTCCACCGTGTTGCTCCAGGAGCCGTAGGTCAGGGTGCGGGCTTCCCTGGCCCGGATGCACAGGCCCGGTGAGGCCCGGGTTCGACGCCTGGCAGGGCGTAGGTGTTGTCTGAGCCTCCCAAGACCTCAATGTGGGGGGAGACTCGCCATGGGGCAGGGGTAAACTGAGGCACGGGGCGGTTCCAGGAGCACTCACTGGGGAGTCCTGGGAGACCAGCTGGCCACCATGCTAAAAGAACAGAGCACAGGCCTCAGTCAGCACTGACTGCGGGGCAGGGTGCTGGACCGTGTACTTCTGGGTGATGTGCTTAGTACTCCCACGTGCTGTGTGGAGTACTCCCCAGTGCTGGGCTGAGTACTCCCATTTCACACTAATCCTGAAACCCACCTCTCCCAACCAATACTGGACTGAGTAGTCCAGGGTGCTACAACCAGTACTCCCTGGTGCTGGACTGAGTACTCCCGGGTGCTGCACTGAGTACTCCCATCCCTCCCCAGTGCTGGACTGAGTACTCCCATCCCACACCAATCCGGAATCCCACCCCCTCCTGACCGTTGCTGGACTAAATACTTCCCGCCAGTGCTGGACCGAGTACTCCCGGGTGTTGCACTGAGTACTCCCATGCACAGGGGCAGCTGGTACCGGAAGTCGTGCTTGCTCCACTGCCTCCAGGTCCTGTGTGGCTCCCACCATACCTGCCAGCCCCGGGGGCCGCAGGCAATGCTCACGTTTCACAGGGGGTCAAAGTGTTCTGAAAACTGCCACAGATGAATGGAGGGACAGCGGGTGGGGTGGGGGGCTCGAAACTGCCCTCGGTGGTGCCAGGGATACTTGAAACTGCCCTTGTGGGTCTTGGGGGACACTCAAAACTGCCCTGGATGCTCATGGGGACAGTGGAAACCGCCCTCCATCCACCAAGGTGCTCGTGTGGACACTTGAAACCGCCCTCAGCGGTCTCGGGGACACTTAAAACCGCCCTGGATGGTCCTGGGAAAACTTGAAGCTGCTTTTGGGGGTCATGGGGAACCCTTGAAATCGCCCTAGGTGGTCTTGGGGATACCTGAAACTGCCCTCCATGCACCAAAGTGCTCGTGGGGATACTTGAAACCACTCTCGGTGGTCTCGAGGACACAAATCCGCCCTCGGTGTTCTTGGGGACACTTTAAACTGCCCTTGGTGGTCTCTGGGATGCTTGAAACTGCCCTGGGTGGTCCAGGGGGTACTGGAAACCACCCTCACCAATTTCACGGGCATAGAGCCAGGCGTCCAGGAAGTGGACGGGGCCAGCGGGGCTCAAGCCGGTGACCAGGGCGTAGGTCTGGGGCCAGAGGCCAGCAAGATCGGGGAGGATGCAGCCCACCTGGAGGCCGGACTGGCACATGTCGGCCAGCATTCATGGTACAGGCCGGTCCTAGGGAGTGGTGGGGCATTTGAAACTCACAATGGCCGAAGGGGGGGACATTAGAAACCGAAAATGGCCAACAGAGGTGGCATTACAAACTGACAATGCCAAAGAGAGGCGTTAGAAACTGACAATGGCGGGATGAGCGGGGAACATTAGAAACCGACAATGGTGCGGAGGGGGCATTGAAACCGGCAGGGGTGGCCCCACCTGGAGTCCGGATCCTGAAGGAATACTGTGTCCCCCGCGGTGCCTGCGGCCCCAGTGCCCATGAGCAGTTCAGGGCCTGGGCCTCGAAGACATAACACACAAGGCCTGGGGAAACGACATGGCGGGGGGGGTGGAGGGTGGAGGGCCTGTGGGGAGACTTACCCCTGACCCTTCAACCCCACGACCTCTGACCCTTCAACCCCAAAACCCCTGATCCTTCAACCCCATGTCCCCTGACCCGTCAACCCATGACCCCTGACCAGTTCAACCCCATGATTCCTGAACTTTCAACCCAATGACCCCTGAACCTTCAACATATGACCTGTGACCCCTGACCCTCGATCCCCCCCACCCTACCCGGAACCTCAGGACCTCACCCGGGTTTGTGAACCCCAGGCCTTTGGTCAGGGGCCTCCTGGCCACAGTGAGTGTAACCTCGAACTCGACTCCCTGGTACCACAGGAGATCCCAGAATTCGCAGCTACATTGTTCGACGGGGACCTTGGAGAGCGGGGGGGTCGGTGCCTTGACATAAACCGGAACACCTGGGAGATCCATTCGTCCATCCATGCCTCAACTTAGCCCCCGGAACACCAGGGAATGTGGGCCAGCCCACCCCTGCCTCAGTTTACCCCACAGCCCCCACCATTGGCCTCTCAGGATGGGGGCCTGGTGTCTCCGTCGTGCCTCGATTGCCCCAACTGTCCAGCAGTGTGACTGACCCCTTGTTCGGGTTCACAACGATGCACCGGGCCTCTGTGGTGGTGGCCACACAGTGCAAGCTTAGCCTGTGGCTCCTGGAGTCGAAGGTCAGGCCCAGGTCAGGTACAGGGTCAGGGGTCGCAGGGCCCAAGGTTGGGGGGGTCTCAGGGGTCAGGAGGGCGCGGGGAAGCTTCCAGAAGATGGTGTGGGAGTCTCTGGTTGGGTTGGGGGGGTCACGAGGAACAAAGGTGAGAAGTCAGGATCATCCATACAAGGGTACTGTGTTCGAATCCTCCCTTGGGCTGATGGAGGAACCAGAAAGGAGGTGAGTTGCCCGGATGAGCTTCAGCCATGAGGACAAGGAGGAGGAGGAGGAGGAGGAGGAGGGGGAGGAAGATGGAGGCTGCAGATCAGGGGAGGATCAGGGCAGGAGGCCTGGACCTGGAGAGCACTGTGGAGAGAGCAATGGGGATGGGTGGGTGGGTGGGTGGGTGGATGATTGGGTGGATGGGTGGAAGAGTGGGTGGATTGATCGGTGGGGGGGTGGATGGGTGGGTGGATCTATGGGTGGGTGGATGGGTGGATGGGTGGGTGGATGAATGATGGGTGGGTAGATGGGTGGGTGGATGGTTGGGTGGGTGGGTGGATGGATGGGTGGGTGGGTGGATGGATGGGTGGGTGGGTGGATGGGTGGGTGGATGGATGGGTGGGTGGGTGGATAATTGGGTGGGTGGGGGATGGGTGCTTGATCTCATCCCTCTCTCTTTCCCCCTCCCTCTCCTCCCTGGTGGCCCCGGGGGCTTTCACACTCACTGCAGGCCATTGGCACATCGGGTCGGGTGTGGGGCAGCCAGGGTGCCCGTCTTGGTTCCGGGGGTTTGGGCTGTCAGGTGTGGACCCCCGGGTGGGTGTCCTGGGGAGCTTGGGGCGGCTGGGACCCGACGTTTCTGGGCTCCGGACGGGGAGTGGATGCCGCTTCCCCTTTCTCGCTTCTCCTGGGGGTTTCCTGGCTCCTGGGCATCTCATTCTCCTTTCTCGGGGATGGGGAAGCCAAGGCGGCACCCCGGTGAGGACAGGCCTTGGGGCCTCAGGGGTGCGGGTGCCATGCACAGACAGACAGACAGACAGACAGACCTGAGTCCTCCTTGGGTGGTGGTGCTGGGTGCTGAGTCCTCCTGGGTGGTGGTATTGTGTGCTGAGGCCTCCTGGGTGGTGGTATTGAGTGCTGAGTCCTCCTTGGGTGGTGGTGCTGGGTGCTGAATCCTCCTTGGGTGGTGCTGGGTGCGTCTCCCAGACAGAGAGACACAGTCCAGTCGGAGGAATGGAGGGGCGGACAGAGGGACGGACATGTGGATTGGGAGACGGAAAAGGAGGGACGGGCGGACACACAGACGGAGAGAGGCGCAGACACACAGACAGACGGACAGACAGGACAACATAGAGACAGACAGGGAGACAGACAGACGCACAAGAGATGGACAGACAGATGGACAGGGAGACAGACACATAGACAGACAGATGGATGGACAGATGCAGGGGGCCCTGCACCCCGGGCGCTCTCCTGACCAGCAGGAGAGGCAAGGAGGCGCGCCCCTCCACGCCGAGGGTGAACCCAGAATAGGTAATAAGCAGCAAGTCGCCCGCACGCAGCCCAACCCAACCTTTATGCCACAGTTAGATGGTCAGTCGACTTGGGCAGAGTTCAAGACCGCTCTCTGTTTATTGGCGCGAACCCCATCTTAAGTATGGGCAATGGCAGCAGGAAGAGGAGGGGTGTAACATACCTAGTCAGGGGCTACGATTGGCGGTCGGAGCTGTCCGTCAAGGGTGGAAGGTCATGGGACCTCCCTAAGGGGCGGCCTGAGTCTATGTCACTACCAGCAGGACCACCCCAGGTTACTGCCTAGAGCTGCCTTCCAGTTCCGGACCCCGAAGGCAGGCGGGGTTAGCCAGGATCCCTCTCCCCGGAGGCGGTGCAACAGTCACACAACTCCAGGGCGTGCACAGTCGGGGCCAGGCGGTGCGCCCCACATCTCCTCCTTTTCTGTTTAATAAGCTGGTGGATGTCCTACTCGAGAAAGCGCCTGTCTTAGGTCGTCCCCCCTGAAGGATCTTACCTGTCATTGGCTGGCCATCCTAGCTCGTCGGGGCCACCCTGCCTATGAGGCTTGCCAGCCCCAGCAAAGGAACAAGGCGGGAGGAGAGGGGTCTGTGCTCAAGAGGAGGCCCTGCTATTTCTGCCTCATGCCTGTGCACTCTGGTAGGCTGCACATCCTGGAAGGGGCCATGACCAATTTCATAGGGTTCCCAATTGGCTAAAGGCAGCATAATGCTGCCAAACCACCGTTGACTGGACAGCTCTGGCTCATTGCTTAAGAACTAGGGGAAGCCTATTTGCCCTAGCATGGTCAGGTGTAAATACAGAGGCTATATAAGCACAGAGGCAAATGCAAACACAGGTCATGGGGGTCTCTCCCACGAGGAGGAGAGGGTAGGGGAGCCACCAGCATTCCTTCCAGAGGGACCAGCCAACACAGCAAGCCTGCAGCTCCCAATGAACAGTACCCACACCTTGCTCCCTGTTGATCTTGCTAGCACCTGGCACTGGACCGTACATGGGGGGAATGGAGTGGATCGGGTGAGAGAACAGAAACACTTATTTCCTTGAAGCTTAAGAACATAATGGGAGGGCTGAAAGTGAGGAAGTGGGTGGATGGACCTTGAATAAACATTCAGAACCATCTAGTTCTCCTTTCTGTTACAACCTAAAGCCTGCAAGACCAGAGATCTGTCACACAACTCTCCTCTATCTTATTGGCACCAAAAGGGTCCGAGGACATGTTAGATTGTTGCAGAGCCATAAATGAAGTACTCATTTTCAATACTTGATGCACTTAGGGTACATTTGAAACCCATTTCCCTCTTCTACCTTTACGCTTCTATCTCCCTAACACACCTGAAGCCAAGTTTATCATCCAATTGAGGAGGAAGAGAGCAGAGGAGGAGGAGAGCAGAGGAGGAAGAGAGCAAAGGAGGCGGAGAGCAGAGGAGGAGGAGAGCAGAGGAGAGCAGAGGAGCTCAGAGGAGTGCAGAGGAGAGCATTATTTATTTTTGTTTGTTTTGCTCCCAGCTGGGAGGAGAGCCACAAGCTGAGGATGGTCCTTGCCTGCGGGTCCCCGTGCTGAGCCCCATACAGGTCCCTCACCGCGCCTGCCTGGCACCTACTCTGCCAACTACTTGTGCAGCCGCCAGGACTGAACTTTGGAGGACTTGTCGCTACTCCTCTGGCCAGTTGTCTTGGCAGGAGGTAGAAGGTGGCCAGAGGACCCCCCCCTTACCATGCTGGTGAAGAAGCCTGTGGGGAAGGGAGCAGGGTGAAAGGCTGGATCTGAAGAACCCAGCCCTTCCAGGCAGCATTGCAACTGTGCCATGCCCCCGTGCACCACCCTGGCCACCCTCCTCTCCGGGGTGGCCATGATTTCGTGTCTGTAACTTGGGGTGAAAACCAACGACCTTCAGGCGAGGATCCTCACCCTGGAATCTGCTAAAAGGGCACCCTCCGTTCCCCTGCTGCCGGAGAAGGCAGATCAGCTGAAGACCATAGTCAGGTGTGTGAGGCTGGGCCTTGCTCGAGGGGGAGTTGCATGTGGATAGAATTTTGCACAGGTTCAGTCAGTCTACAGGATCCACCCTTACTGGTTATACAGTTGATTTGGGATGTGTGAGCCTCTGTGGTATCTATTTATTCAAGTCCCTTCCTTGGTTTCTCTCCAAGTCTGTGTGGAGGATCTTCCCTCTGTCTTCCTTAAGGATTGCATGTTGCAATGGCAGTAGGGGCTTTGCCCGGCTGTTTAGTTTTGTGGAGTCTGGGCTGTCAGCATTCTCAGTTGTATGGAGAATATTCATTGTAATGCTCACATCTGTTTTTCATTTGATAAGGTTAGGCCTTATCAATAGAGAATGGTAAGCACTCTTAAAAGTGAAATAAGCCCATAGATTTAAAAATTCATTTAACTCGGAATTCTTTTCATATTAAATGTTTTAAAAATTGGGAAAAAAAAGTTTTCCTTTGTTTTTTTGGAGGGGGAGAGTTAACAGAGGTTGTGCTCAGATATTGATGAATGGAGAATTGAAAGGGATTCCTTTAAAGATGACTTAGACTCCAGTAGGGAGAGGGTAGTTTTTCTGCCAGTGGAGAGATGCAGTAGTTGCAGCCCGAATGTGATAAAGTATGTCTACAACATTGGCTGTTATTGATAGGACACACATTGCCATGAGCTGCATTGTTAGTGCCGGAGTTTTGCCTTGGCTGTGCAGGGAGAGGGTGGGGATAGTTGAATAATGAAGAAAGGTATTCCCCAAATCTTTCAATCTATGTCAATGTTAAATTGATTTTTAAATTAAAAACAAAATTATGTCTTGAGTACTGTTAGCATTGGCTAAGATCCATGCACTTACATAAATGCTGTTTGTGCAGGCTATCAAACATTATTAACAGCCACAGAGGAAGAGTCCCTGAAGAACTCACAGAACTGGGATACTACTGCTAGCTCTTAATATATCTTCTTTTCCTACAGGAATCCTACGAACACATGGCTAAACTGAGAATCACAAGAGAAACACCTTCTGAGTGCAACTGTCCAGCAGGTAAGAAATGAAACTTAACTAGGTTCCATCTAGGGGAGAGCATTTGCAAACAAACGATCATATGCCTGTCAGGTCTACCTGTAACAGTAACAGAGAAAGAATGCAGACCCAACTTGCTTTAAGAAAATCAACATGTCTCCCTTTGACAGATGGTGAGTAAAGCCACAAATATTATTTTAAGCAGCATACCAGTGTCTGTGAGGGGAAAAAAAAGAGCTAATCACCATGAAAAATATTGGCAAGGGGATATACAAATTTCTTAGTATCCCGGATTGAAAAGTCATCTTCAATTTTATTAAATAACTTCAGTGTTCGTGGTGAACCTGGTCTGAATAGCTGTGAAGCCCTGGTGTCTAATGTTATATTAGTGCAGAGTTTTTTGTGGTTATTATATTCGCAAGTGATCTGACCTGTAGGTAAAAATGAAGACTAAAGGAAATTAGTTCTTTATTTTGTTCTCAGTACCTTGCCAGAAATATTCTTCCATGTTGTCCATTTTTCTGTGTAGTTATAAGAAACCATAGTGACAGTGTGTATTAGAAGGATAGAGACGAAAGGGTAGTGAATGAGCACCCCCACCCCCCACCCCCGAATCATTAAATCTTCATTCAGAGACTTCTGAGCCTTGGTTGTTGTCTGTAGACCTAACAATTTAAAAGCTCTTGGAATATGGCCAGGGGAAGGCATTTAGTGGATACAATATTATATAAGGCATCAAAACTCCCATGAATCTCAAGAAGTTCTTTAGATAAACATGGTGAATGTATTTATGAACATTCTAGTTTCTTTCATCCTTATGCATGGAAAATGAGTCTTTTTCTCTCATATGGAAGAGCTCATTTCAATGTAGTCATGTGCTTCATAATGACACTTCAACCCAAGACAGGTCACAAATATAACAGTGGACCCCTAAGATTGTGTAACCTAGTGATGTCATAGCCAGCTTAGTTTGTGTGAGTGAGCTGTGTGATGTTTGCTCAGCAGTGGGATGGCAACAGCACAGCCCTTAGAACACGCCCCAGTTATGATTAAGCTGCAGGTGACTGTGAAAAACTTTGCGGCTGCTGTTCACTGCTGGCTCACGCCTGTAATCCTGGCTACTCAGTAGGTGGAGATCTGAGAATTGCAGTTCAAAGACAGCCTAGTCAGCAAAGTCTATGAGACTCTTATCTCCAACAAAGTAAGAAAAAGCTGGAAAAGGCACTGTGGCTCAAGTGGTAGAACGCTAGCCTTGAGCACAGAGAGGCTCAGGGATAGCACCCAAGACCCTGAGTCCAAGCCCCGGGACTGGGGATAAAAAGGACTACTGCCTGTAATTTCTTATAGTTTGCGGTTGGTTTTTGTCTCATGATAACTAGTTCAGGCACAGTTTAGACTTTTCAATTTTCAGGTTATACAGCATAAAAGCTTTTAGTATTTGTATTTAGTATTTGTATTTGACCATCTTTGAGATATATTATTTTTTCAGTGAAGGCTTTTGATGAGAAGACAAAGCGTGGATGTTTGACATTGTGTGTTTCATCCTGAGTAGTTGAGAAAGACCTCAGAAGTAAGATATTCAAGGGAAGAACTTTTCCAGGACAGGAATGAAATCACAGCTGCCCCTGCCCCATAGAGATGATGTTAATTTCCCCGACAGTGGGTAGGGTAGGTATAGGACTTCACAAATCACACCTGGCAGGAAAGAGCATCTTTTGAATATACAAAAAAATCCAGTACACGGGCTGTGTGTATGTGGGGAGCTTAAATTTAATTTGGAAGATTCATAACAAACTTGGTAAAATGTTGAAAAGTGACCACACCGAGTTCTATTTCCAGAGGAGATACTATTGTTTTTATGATGCTTCATGTAGGCCAGTGATTGAACTCTTGTCATCTGGGAGAAAGCTATTATCCTTAAGAGTTTGCTGTATATTCCCTGGGATGATTATTACAGACTTTGTTTTTCCATCTTGCTTTTTTTGGGGTCAGTCCTGGGCCTTGGACTCAGGGCCTGAGCACTGTCCCTGGCTTCTTCCCGCTCAATGCTAGAACTCTGCCACCTGAGCCACAGCGCCCCTTCTGGCCGTTTTCCATATATGTGGTGCTGGGGAATCGAACAGAGAGCTTCTTGCCACTAGGCCATATTCCCAGCCCTGTTTTTCCATCTTAATGTGATAAATGAATAATAAACAGCAATTCTCTTGGGTTGTTGTTTATTGGTTGCTCTATCACCTGCTTTCCTTCTTGCCACCACTAGAACTCTGCATTACATCAGTTTGTACCTGGCTCCTTGGGAGGGAACTCTGAAGGGGCACATTCAAACACACAGAACCAGATGGGGTTTTTGGTGAGTTACAGAAATAAACTCAGTTCTGCTTGTCCAATAACAAGACATCACCCAAACGCAGGCTTTGTGTTAAAAGATTCTGGAGAAAACCAGCTGATGCAGGATTATCTTAGGGAATGAGCTGGCTGGCCAAAAGGGCTTAGAAAGAAGATATGGCACTTCCCACCTGATTTGGCTGGAACCTCTGTTCGCCATGTGTGACTAAGACTTGTCACCCAGACATCTGTTTGCAGGACAGAGTGAGACAAGTGTGACCTCAACTCAGTTCCTGTGGACACATGCCCATCCATTGAAGTTGACACTCTTGATGACAGGCTGAGTCTCAGAGCCAAGGGTCGGTAGCAAAGAAGCAAATTTGTGTTGTTTGTACTCACTGATGGCTTCTGCTAGAACTCAGGTCTTACTGGGGTTTTCCCAGGTAGCCTCTGTGGGAAGGCTTTGAGGACGATTTATTGAATGGCTTCTCACAGTAGGAGAGGCTCTTTGTGATTTACTTTCTATAACTAGGAGAGTTTTAAGTGCTAGCAATCTTAGGATTTGTTCCCTGGGCAGAGGGACTCCAGAGCTAGAAGCCTAATAAGGAATCCAGAATGAGCTGGATATGTCTAGACTGCAATCTTAGATCTGATACTAAATAATGGTGTGACTGTGATCAAATGAATGCACTTCATTTTTTCACCAGGAAAAAAAAAGACTAGAAATTCCTTCTCCATTGTACGATTTATGTAAATTGTTTGGCATATTAGTGTTTACAGCTTAAATAATACTTCTGTTTTTTTTGTGTTGGTTTTTTTTTTTTTGTAAGTTTCTCAGAAAGACTAGGCAAATTCTCTTACCACTAAAGCTGCACCCACAGTTCATTAGTCTTTTTCTTACATTCCTTCCTCTGCTCCACAGAGGAACAAGTGGGAAATGTTGCAAAAGTTGCTCAGAACCTAAAGCTAATGTACATGGCGGTTAGTTAAACATCTGTAGGTCATTTATTAAGATAATCTTGCCTGTCAGTATCTCTTGGTGTTGTAGCAGTGGAATTTGGGGTTTTCATGATACCTAGTTTTGTCTCCAAAGTGTTCACCAAAATGACAGGGGAAACAGACCATTTAGACCGAAGCATACCGGGTAGAAAGACTTGGATTTATTGGGCATGGACTTAGTAAAGAGTGTCTTTACAGCTTCAATATGACATGTTTACCAAAATGAGTGTCTTCTCCATCTGACTCGTAGACCTATTCAAATCAGATTTATTTATACAGTGATATTTATAACATAAAATTGGACAGTCATTATTATATCATCTTTGTCCTCAGTAGAAAGGCATATTTACCTTTTTTGTAAGATCAAGAGACGCTCTAGAAAACCAAAAGAAAATTTTCTTTTAAGAACCCCAAATAATTCATCAAAGCTATGTTTAGCAGATTTGCGTTAGCAATGGCAGAGACAAGGAAATAACAGCTGCTATTTGTGGCTTGATCCCTGTCATACCTGACTGTCTCTAAGAGAGTAACTTGGCTCGTCACTATGGCTACAGAATTCTACTTCAGGTTGTGTTCTTTGGATCTTCCATGAAGTATGCATAAAGCAGGCATATTTACAGAAAGGTTTCTCTGTCCAGCCAATGAAGAACGATGGGAATGGATACACCATTCAAGTGATAAGAACTCATTCATCAGTACCATTGGCCTCCTCAGCCTATTAGGTGTTGAAAAGATATGTCCCAGCCATCCCAGAGGACCATGCAGAGATCATCACAGACAGGAGAAGAAGGTTCAAAAGGAGGTTTATTAGTGGGGCCATAGTTCCCATGGGAGAGGGAGCTACATGGTGTCTGCACCTTATCCAGGTGGCAGCTTCTCTCTCTGGGGGTAAAGGGGAAGTAGATAGGTAGTGAGTAGGAGTGGCTCATTAGGTATGGGTGGATCAGGGGCTAGTGGGAGGAGCTGAGGACCTGAGGCTAAGGAAATGCAAACAGGTATAAGAACCTCTGTGGTGTCATCCATGAAGAATAGGAAATGAAGAAAGCCACCTTGGCTTTTTCATTAACATGTTACACAATCTTGTGCAAATCATTTCCACATATGGCTTTTTACAAACTGGTCATATCATTGTAAGTAAGAGCTGGGCAATAACGACTTAGCATCTTAGTCAATTCTCTACCTAGCATAAATTCTAAACAGTACCAGATTTTGGGATTATTTTTGGGGGGGAGCAAATAAGGCAGACTTGCCCTGTATCCTCATGGAGTTTCTAGTTCCATGAAGATGACACCAAATGTTAATTTGAAAAGGACTTTCCATGTGGGATAAGCAAAATCAAGAGGCGTACATTTTGGAGCATATAACCTAAATCTATGAAATGTTTACAATATGGGAAGTTGTTTAAATGGTTTGGTGGTAGAGAAAGAAAACTATACTTATGTTTCAGAAATTCATAATAGAAGAAAATATGGCTCCTGAGAAAATCTGTAGGAATGGATACAAAGTTTGTTGGTTGCCGTTTGAATATCTAAGAATTGATGGATAGGTAGATAAAGGTACACTGGTAGCTGATCTGCTGATATTCCAAATGGAAGAAACATGATATTTTTTTTTCTTGGTCATGGGGCTTGAACTCTGGGCCTGGGCTCTGTCCCTGAGCTCTTCAGCTCTACCACCTGAGCCACTTTCTAAACATGATTTTTAATATAGAATGGACAGCCTGTTCTATATGATGATAGTCTATTCTATTCTATGAATAGTGAGATTAAAGTTGAGAACTTCTTGTGTGGAGTGTTTAACAGCTACAGGTAAAAAGTGAGACTAGAAGCCATCTGGTGGTGGCTCAGTTATAATTCTAGCTTCTTAGGAGATTGCAATCTGAAGGTTGAGATTCAAAGCCAGCCTAGGCAGGAATTTCCATGAGTCTCTCACCTTCAATAGCCACCAAAAAGCCAAAGTAGAGCTGTGGCTCAAGTGATAGAAAGCCAGCCTTGAGCAAAAAAGTTAAGGGGCATTCCCCAGGCCCTGAGTTCAAGCCCTAGTATGAGCATACACAGAAAGTAGATACTTCTTAAGGTATCCTCTATACTTATGAAATGACTATTTACAAAATGGGAGTAAATGCCAACAAGCGCAAGTACCCCTCATTCCCAAGTGGGAGCAGTACAGATCCTGGTGATGGATTGAGGTCGCCCCAGTATGGTGATGGACGTAAATGGTCACGCTTGCTTTGAGATAGAGCATTCTTCCCCCTGGTGTCAGAGCCTTTGTGTTCCTTTGCTAATACAGTGGATTTGAGCATATAAAACTCCATGTCTTGCTGTATACATTTTCAATGATATAGAGAACAGAAACAGTTTTACCTTAAGAAACTTGAATAAGCAACTTGAGATGGTGAATGTTATGGAAATGAAAATGGCAGATATTCTCCACTTCCTGTGACACAGAACAGGGCACAGTGATGAGGGTGCCCCCACGAATGTCCCCAGTAAGTCTTTCTGAGGCCTAATGAATCCAACAGGCTGGACATGACATGCTCAGTGACTTTTCTGCTGAGAGTGGACAAGGACAAGTTGCCTTTTGAAGGGGTGTTCTTGTTCTCTTTTGTCTGCCTTGTTTACAAATGAAGAAGCTAATACTTCCAATTCTTGCTCTGTGATGCTTGGCTTGGAACTTGAGGCCTTTTCCTTGCTTCATTTAAACCACTTCTCCAGTTCCTTTTTTTTTTTTTTTGGCTTTTGAGTTATCTTTGGATAGTCTTTTGGGCTGGCCAGCCCTCCCCTTCCTCTATCTCTTCCACCTTTCTCCCTTTTCCTCTGCCCTTTTCACTCTTCTTCCCCTTTAACTCCTCCTCCCCTCCCTCCCCTGCTTTTCATTTGATCAGGTGGTCTCAAGACTGTGCTCCTCCCTACCTCTGTTCCCCAGTATCTGGGAAACAGAAGTGTGCCACGATGTCTGGCTTCCTTTCCCTTTCTCACTGTAGTAATTCCGTTGGTAATTATGTAAAAGGATACCAATACTATATGGAATTTCAATTCACTGTACCTTATTCGATGTGTGGGAGCAAGCATTCTTTCAAGGCCACAGTCTGCTCTGCTTCTGATTGCTTTGTAAGGGTGTAAAATCAACACTGTGACATGACCAAAATGGAAGCCATCCAAGACCTATCATGAAAAACTGTTTGGGTGCCCTCCTTACCATGTTAGAGACTTTCTGGGGTGGTTTGGTGGAAGTGGAGAATGTGAAAACTGTTTATGGATGACTCTGAGCTGCAGGCTGAAACCTGAAACCCAGGATATGACTGGCTACACCTAGAAGCATTGCTACCTGACCTGGCTTGCCAAGATGGGTGAAGTTTGGTGGGGTGGTTTAAAGTGCCATGGAATTTCACAATGCCCCCATCCCTCCCCAATTTGTGTTAACAATGGTGATTCTTACGTGGAGATAGGAGGAACTGAGCTAAATAGGAGTTCACTGCTCCACCAGTTTCTTCCCAATTGAATTGCGAGCTATCCCTTGTCTTCTTTGGTGATGGACAAAATCAGTAGAGAAAGCAAATAGTTTCTCCAACCCATCAGCTCTAAGATACCTGAAATGCAGTCAATGTTGCCCTTGTGTATAGTAGATACAGCCACAGCCATGAACTTTGGGCTAGTATTCCAACAGCTAGAATAAGTGGAATTAATACTGTCATTCAACTTACTGTGGAACTTCTTCCCCTCAAAATTTGGAATTTCTATGAGTACAGGATAATTTGGAATTGCGATGACACTTCTGACGTCATTGCATCCAGAGATGTCACTGCCTCTTCAGTTGAAGGCCTTATTCTCTTCACGAATGGTAGTTGAAATGTATTCATTTCCCTTCATAATGTGTTCCTTACATTGATCACTAGATTCATGCAGTTTTTGTTATAAGGGCATACTTATAGGCTTTGACACCTAAAATGTAAAAAAAAAATTATAATTTCAATTTATAGGCGTTCTGGTCTTCATTATGGACATGAAGCTTTAATTCTTGTATTTAAAATATATTCACACGTTATAAAATACAATGATCATATTTACTCTAATTGAGTAAATTGTAGCAAGCTCTGGCTTGTACATTATGGTATAACTGGGAGTCAGAATATATGTCTAGATAGTCTTCTTTGTTATCGGTTCCTCTCGCCTCTTCTCCCACTCTTCTCACCTCTTTTCCTCCTCTTCCTTCTCCCTTTTCTTCCAAAAGAGCTCAATGTTCCTCACTGAAAGTGAGGAACATATTCCTTAATCTGTTAGCACTAGAAAGTTGGGGAAATGCACAATGTAACCCACTGTGATATACATCACAAACATCAACATCTCTCACCCCATCCGTCTGCCTTAAAGTCTGAGATTTTTTTAAAGCCTTTAAGTCATCCCAGTTTTTGACATGTTTCTGTGCATTTTTTCATTTTTCTTTGTGCTTTTTTACTTTTTGGTGCCTGCACCAGGGCTTGTACACAGGTCCTGAGTGCTATCCCTTAGTCTTTGCACTCAAGGATAGTGGTCTACCACTTGAACCACAGCTCTGTTTCCTGATTTTTTGGTGATTAATTGTAGATAAGAGACTTTCTGGTGCATGCTTTCTTTGAACCTTGATTCTCAGAAATCATTCTCTTGAGGATTACAGACATGAGCCACTGGCACCTTGCTCCTTTGAGCTTTTATTCTTCACACATACGCACATAGAGTCTTGTCAACAAGTTGCTGCTGCCATTAACTTTTTAATATAGTTATTGGTAACACTAGAGTTTTGTTGAGCAGTTAATGTTTAGCTGGCCAAATAGTATCTGCAACATAACTTTCCCCCAAATTACAATGTCCCTTAGTATCTGAAGTGGGTTGGCTCTACAACCCATGTGGCTAATGAAGTTCTTTTGATATAAAACAGTATAATATTTGCATATAAACTACAAACATCCTTCATATACTTTGTCTTCTCTAGATTGCTTACAGTAAGTAATATAATTGAAATAATGTGTAACTAGATTTTATACCATATTATAGGGCATTATGACAAGAAAACAGTGTGAATGTGTTTTAGTACAGATGCACTGCTTTTCCCTTAAAGATGTACAATCTGTAATTGGTTGAATTTGTATATATGCAGAGTATTTATTTGTGCATTATTTATAGAAACTATGCTGTAAGAAAGTTGGTCTTTGGTAAAATGATGATGGTTCTATGTTGAAACTGAAATGGAATCCAGGAGGAGACTGTGAGTTTTGTGTCTGCATTTAAATGACAGGCAAGATCTTGAGAAATTACTAATATTGTAGCCAATATTGACTGAGAAATCCAATGCATTTCACAGAGAGAGTGTAAATCTGGCCACATTGTAACGAGTACAACAGAAGGAAAATTGAAAGACTATCTTTTTCCCATTGAAATGAATGTCCACTGTCATCAGGTGTTTGAGCAGGGAGTTGTGGATAGCTCTTTGGCCAAGCAAAGCACATTTTATAGGTGTCTGGTAGGACATGCAATAGAATGACACAGCAGCTCTACAAGCTATTGAGCTTTGTTGAGTGATAGTTTTCCCTTCCTTATATCGTTTCAAACTATGGGCTTCAAGGAAGTCTGCAACATAAAAATGACTTTTTGTTTTGACAGACCTGGGGCTTGAACTCAGGGCCTGGGCACTGAGCTTTTGCTCAAGGCTGGCACTCAGCTCTACTCTGAACTATCTGTTGGTTGGAGCTAAGTGTCTTGTGGACTTTTCCTGCCCAGGCTTGCTTTGAACTGTGATCCTCAGATCTCATTTCTGAGTAGCTAGGATTGTAGGCATAGGCCACCAGTACCTGACTTCCTGACTTTTTCTCCTCTGTCCTTTGTCCTCCTCCTCAGGCCCCCTTCCTTCCTTCCTCCTCCTTTTTTCATCTTTCTTCTTTTTTCCCCTTTTCTTCATTGCTTTGCTTTCTGAGAGAATTCAATGATCAGCCAACCATGAAATGGGAAAGTGGACCAAATAAGGCTGGATAATTTATTTGAGCCAAACAGAGGTATTATAATCTATTAAAAATATTTAGCCAAACACACTGTATTCGTGACTTTATCTCCTAACCCAACAGATTGTCTGGTAGTTGCCCAGGACCTGAGGCAGGAAGGCGGACCCATGTGCCTGAACTTTCCAGTCATGTCTTTGCAACTGGTAGTTTTTAATAAAAGAAAAACTCTAACATTGTGAAATTACATCAGTGAAGAAACCATAGCTTTTTATGTTCTTGTATATGCTTTTCTTCTGTGCAATGTTATTCAATGCCCTAAATTTCAGCTACTTTTGAGATATTTTCTTGAATGTTGAGATTAGTCTGGAAATCAGGCTAGGAATAAATGAAATGCTGGTGTGGTAATAAAATTTATGTTACCATTTTATGAATATGAAAATGTCTAATTGTTATAACACAAGGTATCTTTGGATTAAGAAGTCTAGGACATTTTATTCTTTTACACCCTTTTTTTAAAGCAGGAAAACCTTTGCTTCTACCATCAGTCTTGAAGCAGAAATCCCAGAAAAAAGAATTTTATAATCAGTCACAAAGAATTCCTACACGCATCATGTATCCCTTCCTCATCATTTCCCATTTCTTAGGAGTCTCCACATTGTTTAATTGTAATCATGTGCAACTAGCATTTTAAAGCTTCACACTGCTTTCACATTTATGGGATATGATGAGAAGATTAAGAATGGTTGAAACTCAAGAGTAAATACAGGAAACTTAAGAGTAGATGTAGAAATGTGACTCCACCAGGCTTTCATGGAGCACACATTACCCCAGTGGGCTTCATGTTGTGGCCATCCATGTATAGAAGAACAAACTAGAAGGTGCACTCTCCCAAACAACCCTCATTCTAGTCAGGCCCCTCTCCTGTACTCTGCTTTGCAATTCTGTAGCAGGAATCTAAACTCTGGTTTCCTTCCATTGCATTGGTGTTGTTTGACCTGACTTTCCCTCAGCTTGGAACTTACGCATATGGGACTCAGGTGGCAGGGCCCTGCCTTTCCAGGGCCTGCACTTAGTATTCAATCTATTGTGGAGCAGAGGGATGTTCATGACCCATAGCAAAACTCCTCCCACGTCCCATAAAGTGACATGTTGTTTCTATTAAGGGATCATTTTCTTAAGTGAAATCATGACCAGTCATGATGGCATGGAAGTATACAGAGGCCAAGTGACTATGTGTTACTTTAATTACCAAAGAAGTAACTATAATGATTCCATAATGGTTCAAAGAAGAATTTTAAGACTGAAACAGTGGTTTTATTGTTTCTTTAGTTCAGAAGTAATTGAAATGGAATATGTAAATAGAGTCAAAGTGGACTTTTCCAAGTGAGAAAGAGAAGCCAATTGCACTTCGAAAGAAACTATATGACTATAGCAAGAAAGACATCGCCAATTAACAAATATTTATTTTCCTTTGCTATTCTCTGCTATTTATCCTGTTACATAGTAGTGGAATGAATTAGGAAGAGAGTGATGTAGAGTGCATGGTTTTCCATTGCAACACAAACTCTATCTATCTATCTATCTATCTATCTATCTATCTATCTATCTATCTACCTACCTACCTACCTATCTACCTACCTATATTTTTGCTGTTCCCGGGGTTTGAACTCAGGCTTGGACACAGTCCCTGAGCTTTTTTTGCTTAAGGCTAGCACTCTGTCACTTGAGCAATAGCTCTACTTCCAGCTTTTTGGTGGTTAATTGAAGAGAAGAGTCTCACAGAGTTTTCCTGTCCAGGCTGGGTTAGAACCTCGATCCTCAGATCTCAGCCTCCTGAATAGCTAGGATTACTGGCTACAGCCACTGGCTTCCAGCTTACTTTCCCTATAGTCTTAAACTATATAGGAATCAACTCTTTGGTAAGCTTTTTTCCATTTTTATGTTTATATTACTAATGATTATTTTGTCTCTATTTTCCTATCTTATGATTATTTAATTATAAGACAATTGTTTATTTTTTATTTGATTAGTTATTTAAAGGACGGGTCTTTGGGGCTTTATATCATAGGATCCAAAGGTAGCACTAATGTCTGTGAACCTTAAAATTATACTACCACTTTTTTGATGGCCAAAGCTCATTAGAAACTGGAGCCTGTGGCTCAGGCCTGTAATCCCAGATCCTCATGAGTTTGGAGGATTGTGCTTTGAAACCCGCCCTGGATAGGGAAGTCCATGACATCCATCCTCCATGAACCACCAAAGTACCAGAAATTGTGCTATTTCTCATGGGGCAGCAGGCCAGCATGGAGTGACAAAGCTAAGGGACATAGCCCAGTCTCTGAGTTCAATTTTCAGTGCTGGCTCAAAAACCAAAACCCCACCAAAACACAAATGACCTGAAAGACTCTAGTCCCTGTGCGTAGGAACTAATAATTTGTCCTACTACTGTGAAGGGAAGAGCTTCTGAGTTCTTACAAAAACTATCTTTAAGTATTTGTGCAAAGGAGTTGCCATTTGACAAAGCAGTTTATGAATATGGCCCATCTTAACCCACCTCACCCCTTTCAACATTCTTGCCCCTCCTTCCTCTGCCCAGCCCTTCCGTTTTCTTACTTTTGTAGTATGTACAATGAATTCTTGACTACAATTCCCCCCTTCCCCTTCATTTGTCCCCCGCTCTTCCCTTGCCCCCACTTGATGAGCTGATGTTTTTCACCCTTATGCTTTCGGAAGTAATGATAAGCACCACCCCTCCGCCGCCAGTACTTCCTCAGAACTTTCTAGATTCCTAAGAGTGGTCATTGTAAATGTCTAACACAAGAATAAATAGGATAGCAAGATATGAGAGGGTTAAAGACATGCTTTAATCATAATCTTTGTGATTCGAATAAAGAAATGTTGTTGAATAAAGACACTGCACATTCCTGTTGGATATTTCTCACAGAGTGAACACAGTGCTGTCCCAACTCTTTTACTATATTTAAGTTTTTGGCTCATCACTGGTATTTGTTTCATAATCTAACAAAAAGATCACGTGTCTCTTGCTAGCAAAAGCTGCAGAGGAGGGAATGCTTATTCTATGAGTAGAGAGAGAAGGAAGGCTGGAGAGATGTTTGTGCTTGTGGAGAAGCTTATTTTATTTTATTTTTAATAAACGCAGGCCATGTTTGCCACCTCCCGAATTTTGCGCTACTCTTTTCGCTGTCCTAGCTTTGACTTAGTTTGTTTTATGTTCTCGTTTGGTTATTTCCTTGAACATCCCATCTAATTTACATCTTATTCATTTTTGTGTTGCAGCTTCTGACAACTGTCTTGAGTCCACACTTCTCTAGATTTTTATACCTAGCAGCCATTTGGCTTCTACTTTTCCTGATCTCTCTCTTCCTCTCTCACTACCTGTGCCTAATGTTGAGGTTATAGTATCCAAAATAGCTCAGGCCTCAGCCACCTTGGTGTGTTCATGCTATCTGTCCCTACCTGCCTCAGTGTCTGTACCTTTTTGGCTGGTTTCACTCAGATTATGGCCAGAGATTGGCTGAAGTAAATAACAGAAGGAAGAAAGGAAATGTATGGTGATTTGCAGTTCTTTGAGGGAAATGTTTACCTTTATTCACAAACAGTGTATGTGTTGGTAGTTTTCCTATTGCCAGAGAAAGAGAGTGTTGATTCTAAATGTTAGTTTTTAACATGAGAATCTTAAGCATTATATGTTATAACTCTCAGAAATGTTAGGTGTTTCAGAATCATTAAAAAATATTTATTGTCTTTTTTCTCCTTTATTGTCAAGTGAAGTACAGAGGGGTTACAGTTTCATATATAATGCAGTGAGTACATTTCTTGTCAAATATGTTAGCTCCTTCTCCCCTCCACATGCCTACCTCTTCCCTCCTGCTTCCCCTTCCACCCACGAGTTGTACGGTTGGTTTACACCAAATGGTTTTGTGAGTATTGTGTTTGGAGTTGTTTGTATTTTTATCCTTTGTCTATTGATTTTGATATTTACGTTCTCTTCCCTAAGCTCTAATACACGTATATACAGTATCCAGGGTGCTCAGATGAGATACAGTGATAGTGGGGGTAAAACCACAGGAAGGGAATACGAGAGAAAATAAAAAGGGTACGGATTCATATCGCATGTTGAAAATAATTACAATAATGATATACCACTTGTTTCGATAACAGGGAGCTCATTTCACTTAGCATCATCTTAAGTGTCCATAAGGGCATAGCTATTGGGCTATTATGACTTCGGCTTTGACTAGCCTAAACATGTACTAATTATTCCAAAAAAAAATTTACTATGTGAAGTGAGCCAGACCTAAAGAAACATAGACTGTATTGTTTTTCTCATAGGAAAAACATTTTTTTCTTATTTATTGTCAAAGTGATGTACAGAGAGGTTACAGTTGCATATGTTAGGCATTGGATACATTTCTTATACTGTTTGTTACCTCCTCCCTCACTTACCCTCCCCTCCCCCTGCCCCCTCCCCCCAGAGTTGTTCACTTGGCTTACACCAAACAGTTTTGAAAGCATTGCCTTTGTAGTCGTTTGTCTTTTTATCTTGTATCTCTCGGTTTTGGTATTCCCTTTCACTTTCCTAATTCTAATACCAGTATATACAGTTTCCAAAGTACTCAAATAAGATAAACTGATAGTGAAGGTACAACCGCAGGAAAGGGATACAAGAGCATCATCAACAGTAGAAGCTACAGTTACACATGGCATGTTGAAAGTAATTACAGCAGTGATATAACAGTTGTTTCCATAAAATGGAGGTTGTTTCACTTAGCCTCATCTTATGTGTTCATAAGAGTATTGCTGTTGGGCTCTTGTGATCCTCTGCTGTGACTAGCCTAAACCTGAGCTAACTATTCCCTATGAGAATAGGGAATCCTATTCATAGCATAGAATCCATGTTTCTTTGGGTCTGGCTCACTTCACTTAGGATAACTTTTTCCAAGTCCTTTCATTTCCTTACAAATGCGGCAATGTCATTCTTTGAGACAGAGGTATGAAATTCCATTGTGTATATGTACCACATTTTCCTGATCCATTCATCTACTGAGCGTTACTGGGTGGGATCCATATTTTAGCTATGCCAAATTGTGCTGTGATGAATATTGTTGTGCTGGTGGCTTTTGTGTGTTCTTCTCTGTGGTCTTTGGGTAGATGCCAAATGTGGGGCTGCTGGATCATAAGGGAGCTCTATGTTTACCTTCTGAGAAATCTCCATACCACTTGCCAGAGTGGCTGAACAAGTTTACATTCCCACCAACGATGAAGTAGGGGTTCCCTTTTGTCCACATCCCCTCCAACATTTATTATTGTTAGTTTTCTTGATATAGGTCATTCTTACTGGGGTGAGATGGAATCTCAATGTTGTTTTGATTTGCATTTCTTTTTATGGCCAGAGATGTAGAGCACTTTTTCATATGACTCTTGGCCATTCTCATTTCCTCATCAGAGAAGTCTCTTTGTAAGTCTTTAGCCCACTTGTTGAGGGGGCTGTTGGTTCTTTGCGGTTTTGTTTTGGAGGAATTTAATTTTTTGTAGTTCTGCATATATTTTAGATATGAGGTCTTTGTTCATTGTATGGCTGATAAAGATCTTTTCCCAATCTGTAGGCTTTCCATTCATCTTGTGAGCTATGTCCTTTGCCCTGCAGAAGCTCAGCAATTTGATGCAATCCCATTTGCTCGTCCTTTTTGTGATTTGTAGCATTTATGGCTATTTGTTAAGGCAGGTCTGTCCTGTGCCAAGGAGCCCAAGTGTTTCTCCTACTTCTTTTAGTGCTTTCAAGGTATCTGTTATAATTTCAAGATCTTTGATCCATGTGGAATTGATTTTGGTGCAGGATGATATATAAGGATCTAATTTTGCTTTGTTATCGGTGTTGAACCACTTTTGCCATCACCATTTGTTAAAGAGGCTATCTTTCTTCCATCGTATTTTTTTAGCTCCTCTATCAAAGATTAAGGGGGCTTAGTTCTGTGTGTTCACTGCTGGATCTTCAATTCTGTTCCATTGGTCTTCAGGCCTGTTCCATTGCCAATTCCAAGCTGTTTTTATAGCTATAGCTTTATAATACAGCTTGAAGTTTGGTATTGTAATTCCTCCGGCATTGTTCTTTCTGCTTAGGATTGTTTTTGCTAGTCGGGGGGGTCATTTATTTTTCCATATAAATTTCTGGATTGCTTCCTCAATTTCATTAAAAAATGGTGTTGGGATATTAGTGGGTATTGCATGGAATTTGTAGATAGCTTTTGGCAATATTGCCATTTTGACTATATTAATCTTCCCAATCGAGGAGCATGGGAGGTTTTCCATTTCCTTAGTTCTTTTTTTTTTTCAAATTTTTATTATCAAAGTGATGTACAGAAAGGTTACAGTTTCATATTTTAGGCACTGGATACATTTCTTGTACAGTTTGTTACCTTGTCCCTCATACCCCTCTCCCTCCTCCCCCTTTCCTTTCCCCCCCCCCCCCACGGAGATGTTCAGTTCACTTACACCAAACAGTCTAATCATAGAGGTCTTTCACTTCTTTGGTTAAGGTTATTTCTAGGTATTTTATGTTTTTGAGACTATTGCAAAGGGAGTTGCTTTCCTGACTTCAGCCTCTGTCTTCGTGTTATTAGCATATAGAAAGGCTGTTGATTTTCGAGGGTTTATTTTATATCCTG
>NW_025959141.1:0-46984 GCF_023159225.1 Perognathus longimembris pacificus | reverse complement strand
TATCTAATCTGTTGTCTGCCTGCTCTGTGCCCAAGCCCCTCTGCTCCTTTTCTGTGCACAGGAGGTTTGTGACAAAGGTAGGAGGGAAGCGGCACTCCTTTCCTGCCTTCTGGTTTTATGACTGACATCCGATTGGTCTGGAAACGGCCTCTGCCCCCTTGGCCAAGACCACCTGAAGACCTTTCCTGGCTTGCTAGGGAGCTGCCCTGTGTTTTTCTGAGCAGGAAGGACTGCACATATGCGACCCACTATGCAGAAAAGCCTCCAGGGGGTGGCCGGATGTTTTGTTTCTCCATTCTTGCCCACTTTGTTGATGTGTGCTTTCATTTGCATTCCAACAGGTACAGCCTTAAGGGAGGGTTAGTGAGGCTGCTTAGAGGTAGGCAGTTGGTGCTCACAGGCCAGCAGGGCCTCCTGGTGCCTCACTAACAGTGCATTTGCACCTGGGGTGCTGGGAAGCCTCTGGGCAGTGCCCATATGGTTTGGAGCTCTGTGACATGGCCAGGTACTAGGCGCCTCCTGCTGACTTGAGCCAGTGTTCCAACTGGAGTTGCCATAGCAAAAAGGGCACAGGGCCCCTTGGGGGTTTGCTGTAAGTTCTCACTAGTTCTCACAGGCCTTCGGGGATGCACAGGATGTGTAGAGCCGCACAACCCTCCCCTGACCATTCTGCTGGGAACGGCTTGGGCCAGGGTCCTAGGCAAATACACTTTCCACCTCTCCTCCTGCTCCATCTTCCCACATCCTGGTTGAACCCGTGTGACACAGCTACCCACCTCCTCTGCCCTTGCCAGTGCTGGAAGTGGCTGGTGTATGGATCCGCCACCTCTCTCACAATCAACCTCATCTCTCTTGCTCAGAGCATAAGGGAGATACAAAGTTAGCAGGTCAGCGAATCTGGGCATCTCCTTTCTGCGCTAGTGTCTGCTTAACTCTTGTCTTCCCGCTTGCCTTGGCCTCTCTGGCCCAGATCCCTGCCTGCTACTTCCTGCTATTGAGCAGCCAAGGATTATACTGGCTAGAGGCAGGAGCTGGCAATCCTGGTGCCCGTGGCTCACAGCCATATGTTTTAGGCTCCTTCAGGAAGCTCTGCTAAGACACCAGGGAAAGGGATATCTCACCCTTCCCTGCCGTGACCAAGGCACACTAGCACCCAGCAATGATATTCATAGGCAGCATCATCACTGTCATGCAGATCTCCAAGAGCAGAGGCAGCTTGGCATCAAGTACGGAGACCTTTGTGTAGCGGACAGAACAAGAGGGGAGCCTTCGCCATATGATTGGTTTCCGGGAACTTCAAAAAACAAGTAACGTGTAAACACTTTGAACTCCCCTCTGTCCAACCTCATACCTGACACACTCATGCAACCGCACATGAACAAAAAATTCCTCACAGGCGAGCCGACTCTCTCTCTCTCTCTTTCTCTCTCTTCCTCCCCGCCACCCCCACATGCTCACAATAACACACTGTGCTGGGTCCTCCTGGATCTACATCCACATACCTATTTGCACATATGCAGACTTAGGCTTAGGAAGCACACTCTTGTACAGCATCAGGAACACACGCATGTAGGCAAGCAGGGGCACACACACGCACAAGTGAGCGCACCCAGTACACAGTGGCTTGGAATGTGCTAAGGGGTTTGCGAGGACTGTGTCCTACTTGCTCAAGTCCAGGGTGTTGTTCTTGTGGTGGGCGTGGCTAAGGAGCCCAGCGCTGCTTACTGGACAGTCCAATTGCACTTGGGCCTCCCCCTGCTGTCCTCACCAGTCTCCCATTCCCTGAACCATGCAGCTTCGGAGACTGGGTAGCAACAAACTCTTCGGGAAAGCAATCAAGGCAGAAATGTCAATGTAACAGGACCACATGATTATGCCCCAGTAGTGCCCCAACCAAGGATGGCATTCGTTACCCCTCAGGTCTACACCCTAAAGCACAGCGCTGCGCGCAGAGAATGGGGCAGGCCTGTGCCCCAGAATCCCTTGCCTCTTCTCCCTTCTACTTGGTCCCAGGGTGGTGGGGCGCCCACCTGGCCTTCCTAGCCACCACCTGCCATCTGCAGCTGAGTTCCTGAGGCTTGTCCCCTGCACACATACCTCCTTTGCTGATAACTCCCTCCGAGTTCTCTCTCCTAGCCCTCCTGTCCCTGCCTTGCTGCTCTGGACTGCTTTCAACTCACACATGCCTCTGCGTCACTGCCTCTTTGCCTCTGCCTCTGCTTCCAATTTCCCCCTCCTCCTCTTGAGGTTCACAGGCTGTACACCTCCCCATGCACCTCTTCACTTCTTCTGGGAAAATTACAGCTGCCTCACCCTGGCCTAGCCCTTCTTATCTTCTCCAAATCTCCCTCTGCTCTCACCCTCTGCACACCTGGGATCTCTCAGTCCTCTGGTGAACACCAATCCCCATTTATCTAATCTGTTGTCTGCCGGCTCTGT
The DNA here is from genome assembly GCF_023159225.1 of Perognathus longimembris pacificus. NCBI lineage: Eukaryota > Metazoa > Chordata > Mammalia > Rodentia > Heteromyidae > Perognathus > Perognathus longimembris. The sequence continues at coordinate 44,545 of NW_025959141.1, read as the reverse complement.
GCCCAAGCCCCTCTGCTCCTTTTCTGTGCACAGGAGGTTTGTGAAAAAGGTAGGAGGGAAGCGGCACTCCTTTCCTGCCTTCTGGTTTTATGACTGACATCTGATTGGTCTGGAAACGGCCTCTGCCCCCTTGGCCAAGACCACCTGAAGACCTTGCCTGGCTTGCTAGGCAGCAGCCCTGTGTTTTTCTGAGCAGGAAGGACTGCACATATGCGACCCACTATGCAGAAAAGCCTCCAGGGGGTGGCCGGATGTTTTGTTTCTCCATTCCTTGCCCACTTTGTTGATGGGTGCTTTCATTTGCATTCCAACAGGAACAGCCTTAAGGGAGGGGTATTGAGGCTGCTTAGAGGTAGGCAGTTGGTGCTCACAGGCCAGCAGGGCCTCCTGGTGCCTCACTAACAGTGCATTTGCACCTGGGTTGCTGGGAAGCCTCTGGGCAGTGCCCATATGGGTTGGAGCTCTGTGACATGGCCAGGTACTAGGCGCCTCCTGCTGACTTGAGCCAGTGTTCCAACTGGAGTTGCCATAGCAAAAAGGGCACAGGGCCCCTTGGGGGTTTGCTGTAAGTTCTCACTAGTTCTCACAGGCCTTCGGGGATGCACAGGATGTGTAGAGCCGCACAACCCTCCCCTGACCATTCTGCTGGGAACGGCTTGGGCCAGGGTCCTAGGCAAATACACTTTCCACCTCCCCTCCTGCTCCATCTTCCCACATCCTGGTTGAACCCGTGTGACACAGCTCCCCACCGCCTCTGCCCTTGCCAGTCCTGGAAGTGGCTGGTGTATGGATCCGCCACCTCTCTCACAATCAACTTCATCTCTCTTGCTCAGAGCATAAGGGAGATACAAGGTTAGCAGGTCAGCGAATCTGGGCATCTCCTTTCTGCGCTAGTGTCTGCTTAACTCTTGTCTTCCCGCTTGCCTTGGCCTCTCTGTCCCAGATCCCTGCCTGCTCTTTCCTGCTATTGAGCAGCCAAGGATTATACTGGCTAGAGGCAGGAGCTGGCAATCCTGGTGCCCGTGGCTCACAGCCATATGTTTTAGGCTCCTTCAGGAAGCTCTGCTAAGACACCAGGGAAAGGGATATCTCACCCTTCCCTGCTGTGACCAAGGCACACTAGCACCCAGCAATGATATTCATAGGCAGCATCATCACTGTCATGCAGATCTCCAAGAGCAGAGGCAGCTTGGCATCAAGTACGGAGACCTTTGTGTAGCGGACAGCACAAGAGGGGAGCCTTCGCCATATGATTGGTTTCCGGGAACTTCAAAAAACAAGTAACGTGTAAACACTTTGAACTCCCTCTGGCCAACCTCATACCTGACACACTCATGCAACCGCACATGAACAAAAAATTCCTCACAGGCGAGCCGACTCTCTCTCTCTCTCTTTCTCTCTCTTCCTCCCCGCCACCCCCACATCCTCACTATAACACACTGTGCCGGGTCCTCCTGGATCTACATCCACATACCTATTTGCACATATGCAGACTTAGGCTTAGGAAGCACACTCTTGTACAGCATCAGGCACGCACGCATGTAGGCAAGCAGGGGCACACACACGCACACGTGAGCGCACCCAGTACACAGTGGCTTGAAAGGTGCTAAGGGGTTTTCGAGGACTGTGTCCTACTTGTTCAAGTCCAGGGTGTGTTGTTCTTGTGGTGGGCGTGGCTAAGGAGCCCAGCGCTGCTTACTGGACAGTCCATTGGCACTTGGGCCTCCCACTGCTGTCCTCACCAGTCTCCCATTCCCTGAACCATGCAGCTTCGGAGACCTGGGTAGCAACAAACTCTTCGGGAAAGCAATCAAGGCAGAAATGTCAATGTAACAGGACCACATGATTACGCCCCAGTAGTGCCCCAACCAAGGATGGCATTCGTTACCCCTCAGGTCTACACCCTAAAGCACAGCGCTGCGCGCAGAGAATGGGGCAGGCCTGTGCCCCAGAATCCCTTGCCTCTTCTCCTTTCTACTTGGTCCCAGGGTGGTTGGGCGCCCATCCTGGCCTTCCTAGCCACCACCTGCCATCTGCAGCTGAGTTCCTGAGGCTTGTCCCCTGCACACATACCTCCTTTGCTGATAACTCCCTCCGAGTTCTCTCTCCTAGCCCTCCTGTCCCTGCCTTGCTGCTCTGGACTGCTTTCAACTCACACATGCCTCTGCGTCACTGCCTCTTTGCCTCTGCCTCTGCTTCCCAATTTCCCCCTCCTCCTCTTGAGGTTCACAGGCTGTACACCTCCCCATGCACCTCTTCACTTCTTCTGGGAAAATTACAACTGCCTCACCCTGGCCTAGCCCTTCTTATCTTCTCCAAATCTCCCTCTGCTCTCACCCTCTGCACACCTGGGATCTCTCAGTCCTCTGGTGAACACCAATCCCCATTTATCTAATCTGTTGTCTGCCTGCTCTGTGCCCAAGCCCCTCTGCTCCTTTTCTGTGCACAGGAGGTTTGTGACAAAGGTAGGAGGGAAGCGGCACTCCTTTCCTGCCTTCTGGTTTTATGACTGACATCCGATTGGTCTGGAAACGGCCTCTGCCCCCTTGGCCAAGACCACCTGAAGACCTTTCCTGGCTTGCTAGGGAGCAGCCCTGTGTTTTTCTGAGCAGGAAGGACTGCACATATGCGACCCACTATGCAGAAAAGCCTCCAGGGGGTGGCCGGATGTTTTGTTTCTCCATTCCTTGCCCACTTTGTTGATGTGTGCTTTCATTTGCATTCCAACAGGAACAGCCTTAAGGGAGGGGTAGTGAGGCTGCTTAGAGGTAGGCAGTTGGTGCTCACAGGCCAGCAGGGCCTCCTGGTGCCTCACTAATAGTGCATTTGCACCTGGGGTGCTGGGAAGCCTCTGGGCAGTGCCCATATGGTTTGGAGCTCTGTGACATGGCCAGGTACTAGGCGCCTCCTGCTGACTTGAGCCAGTGTTCCAACTGGAGTTGCCATAGCAAAAAGGGCACAGGGCCCCTTGGGGGTTTGCTGTAAGTTCTCACTAGTTCTCACAGGCCTTCGGGGATGCACAGGATGTGTAGAGCCGCACAACCCTCCCCTGACCATTCTGCTGGGAACGGCTTGGGCCAGGGTCCTAGGCAAATACACTTTCCACCTCCCCTCCTGCTCCATCTTCCCACATCCTGGTTGAACCCGTGTGACACAGCTCCCCACCGCCTCTGCCCTTGCCAGTGCTGGAAGTGGCTGGTGTATGGATCCGCCACCTCTCTCACAATCAACCTCATCTCTCTTGCTCAGAGCATAATGGAGATACAAGGTTAGCAGGTCAGCGAATCTGGGCATCTCCTTTCTGCGCTAGTGTCTGCTTAACTCTTGTCTTCCCGCTTGCCTTGGCCTCTCTGGCCCAGATCCCTGCCTGCTACTTCCTGCTATTGAGCAGCCAAGGATTATACTGGCTAGAGGCAGGAGCTGGCAATCCTGGTGCCCGTGGCTCACAGCCATATGTTTTAGGCTCCTTCAGGAAGCTCTGCTAAGACACCAGGGAAAGGGATATCTCACCCTTCCCTGCCGTGACCAAGGCACACTAGCACCCAGCAATGATATTCATAGGCAGCATCATCACTGTCATGCAGATCTCCAAGAGCAGAGGCAGCTTGGCATCAAGTACGGAGACCTTTGTGTAGTGGACAGCACAAGAGGGGAGCCTTCGCCATATGATTGGTTTCCGGGAACTTCAAAAAACAAGTAACGTGTAAACACTTTGAACTCCCTCTGTCCAACCTCATACCTGACACACTCATGCAACCGCACATGAACAAAAAATTCCTCACAGGCGAGCCGACTCTCTCTCTCTCTCTTTCTCTCTCTTCCTCCCCGCCACCCCCACATGCTCACAATAACACACTGTGCCGGGTCCTCCTGGATCTACATCCACATACCTATTTGCACATATGCAGACTTAGGCTTAGGAAGCACACTCTTGTACAGCATCAGGAACACACGCATGTAGGCAAGCAGGGGCACACACACGCACAAGTGAGCGGACCCAGTACACAGTGGCTTGGAAGGTGCTAAGGGGTTTTCGAGGACTGTGTCCTACTTGCTCAAGTCCAGGGTGTTGTTCTTGTGGTGGGCGTGGCTAAGGAGCCCAGCGCTGCTTACTGGACAGTCCATTGGCACTTGGGCCTCCCCCTGCTGTCCTCACCAGTCTCCCATTCCCTGAACCATGCAGCTTCGGAGACCTGGGTAGCAACAAACTCTTCGGGAAAGCAATCAAGGCAGAAATGTCAATGTAACAGGACCACATGATTCCGCCCCAGTAGTGCCCCAACCAAGGATGGCATTCGTTACCCCTCAGGTCTACACCCTAAAGCACAGCGCTGCGCGCAGAGAATGGGGCAGGCCTGTGCCCCAGAATCCCTTGCCTCTTCTCCCTTCTACTTGGTCCCAGGGTGGTGGGGCGCCCAACCTGGCCTTCCTAGCCACCACCTGCCATCTGCAGCTGAGTTCCTGAGGCTTGTCCCCTGCACACATACCTCCTTTGCTGATAACTCCCTCCGAGTTCTCTCTCCTAGCCCTCCTGTCCCTGCCTTGCTGCTCTGGACTGCTTTCAACTCACACATGCCTCTGCGTCACTGCCTCTTTGCCTCTGCCTCTGCTTCCCAATTTCCCCCTCCTCCTCTTGAGGTTCACAGGCTGTACACCTCCCCATGCACCTCTTCACTTCTTCTGGGAAAATTACAGCTGCCTCACCCTGGCCTAGCCCTTCTTATCTTCTCCAAATCTCCCTCTGCTCTCACCCTCTGCACACCTGGGATCTCTCAGTCCTCTGGTGAACACCAATCCCCATTTATCTAATCTGTTGTCTGCCTGCTCTGTGCCCAAGCCCCTCTGCTCCTTTTCTGTGCACAGGAGGTTTGTGAAAAAGGTAGGAGGGAAGCGGCACTCCTTTCCTGCCTTCTGGTTTTATGACTGACATCCGATTGGTCTGGAAACGGCCTCTGCCCCCTTGGCCAAGACCACCTGAAGACCTTGCCTGGCTTGCTAGGCAGCAGCCCTGTGTTTTTCTGAGCAGGAAGGACTGCACATATGCGACCCACTATGCAGAAAAGCCTCCAGGGGGTGGCCGGATGTTTTGTTTCTCCATTCCTTGCCCACTTTGTTGATGGGTGCTTTCATTTGCATTCCAACAGGAACAGCCTTAAGGGAGGGGTAGTGAGGCTGCTTAGAGGTAGGCAGTTGGTGCTCACAGGCCAGCAGGGCCTCCTGGTGCCTCACTAACAGTGCATTTGCACCTGGGGTGCTGGGAAGCCTCTGGGCAGTGCCCATATGGTTTGGAGCTCTGTGACATGGCCAGGTACTAGGCGCCTCCTGCTGACTTGAGCCAGCGTTTCAACTGGAGTTGCCATAGCAAAAAGGACACAGGGCCCCTTGGGGGTTTGCTGTACGTTCTCACTAGTTCTCACAGGCCTTCAGGGATGCACAGGATGTGTAGAGCCCCAAATCCCTCCCCTGGTCATTCTGCTGGGACCGGCTTGGGCCAGGGTCCTAGGCAAATACACTTTCCACCTCCCTTCCTGCTCCATCTTCCCACATCCTGTTTGAACCCGTGTGACACAGCTCCCCACCGCCTCTGCCCTTGCCAGTCCTGGAAGTGGCTGGTGTCTGGATCCGCCACCTCTCTCACCATCAACATCATCTCTCTTGCTGAGAGCATAAGGGAGATACAAGTTTAGCAGGTCAGCGAATTTGGGCATCTCCTTTCTGCGCTAGTGTCTGCTTAACTCTTGTCTTCCCGCTTGCCTTGGCTTCTCTGGCCCAGATCCCTGCCTGCTACTTCCTGCTATTGAGCAGCCAAGGATTATACTGGCTAGAGGCAGGAGCTGGCAATCCTGGTGCCCGTGGCTCACAGCCATATGTTTAAGGCTCCTGCAGGAAGCTCTGCTAAGGCACCAGGGAAAGGGATATCTGACCCTTCCCTGCCTCGACCAAAGCACACTAGCACCCAGCAACAGTATTCATAGGCGTCATTGTCACTGTCATGCAGATCTCCAAGAGCAGAGGCAGCTAGGTATCCCTGGCCTCCAGCCCGGAGACCTTTGTGCAGAGGACAGCACAAAAGGTGAGACTTTGCCAAATGATTGGTGTCTGGGAACTTCAAATAAGCAAGTAAACATGCACACAATTGGAACTCCCTATGTCCAACCTCATACATGACACACTTATACAACCGCACATGAACAAAGAATTCCTCATAGGCGAGATGACTCTCTCTCTCTCTTTCTCTGTCTCCCTTCCCGCCACCTCCACATGCTCACTCATAACACACTGTGCCGAGTCCTCCTGGATCTACATCCACATACCTATTTACACATACGCAGACTTTGGCTTAGTAAGCACACCCATGTACAGCATCAGGAACAAACACACACGCATGTAAGCAAGCACCGGCACACATGTGCACATGTGAGCCCACCCAGTACACAGTGGCTTGGAAGGTGCTAAAGGGTTTCCGGGGACTGTGTCCTACTTGCTCAAGTCCAGGGTGATATTCTGGTGGTGGGCATGGCTAAGGAGCCCAGCGCTGCTTACTGGCCAGTCCATTGGCACTTGTGCCTCCCGCGGCTGTCCTCAGCAGTATCCCATTCCCTCAACCATGCAGCTTGGGTGACCTGGGTAGCAACAAACTTTGGGAGAAAGAAATCAAGGGAGAAGTGGGAATGCAACAGGACCACAGGATTAGTCCCCCAGTAGTGCCCCAACCTGGGAAGGCATTCATTACCGCTCAGGTCTACACCAAGAAGCATGGAGCTGCAAGCAGAGAGCGGGGCAGGCCTGTGCCCCAAAATCCCTTGCCTCTTCTTCCTTCTCCTTGGTCCCAGGGTGGTGGGGTGCCCATCGCGATCGTTCAACCTCGCCTTTCTTGTACGGTGCAAGTCAGTTCGCTTTTTGGCGGGAACTGACCAGGAGGGCCTCCTAACGGAGGCTCAACCTGCCCACCTTGATCTTGGGTCTGCTCCTTTTGCTTCTTCACAGGAGCCAGCGGATCAGCTTAGGAGATCTCCATTTTGTAAGTCTTTTAAATATCAGGCCTGTGTGTATTGTTTCTTCTGTTTTATTGGAATTGTTTTACCTCTTGTTATTTTGTGGACTGCACAACTGACAAGACTGATAGGCATGGGCAACGTCCCTTCCACTCCTGTGGACTTGACTTTAGTCCACTGGAAGGAAGTTACTCACAATAATAGTGTAGAGATCAAGAAAGGAAAGTGGGTGACTCTCTGCTCTTCTGAGTGGCTCACTTTCAAGATGGGTGGCCTCCAGAAGGGACTTTTGACTTGAGTACAATTCTCAAAGTAGAGGACTATGTTTTTAATTCCTTACATAGTCACTTCGAAAAAGTTGGTAGATATCACCTTCTCTGGGCCCCTCCCGTGAGTCCGTCCCTTCTCCTTTTGTGTGAAAACTCATATTGTTTTTTAAACACAAAGAGAAGTTCAACCACCTGTCACTCATGGTCTCAATTACTTGTGGTAATATTCAGTTAGCTGCTGTTACTGTGGTGGCACTTACCAAAAACTTCATAGAGTATATTAATCAGCTATAATGTCATGATAGTATTACCATATTACTGTACAGTATTAGAAAACAGATACACAGCAGATAGTGCTTAGAAAATTTCTAAGTACTGTATGTAAGCATTTAGGTTCTTTTTTTTTTTTTTTTTTTTTGGCCAGTCCTGGGCCTTGGACTAATGATTTCTCATTAGTATTACCAGGAGGGTTATATACTTAATTTAATGTTGTTTTTATTTTGCCAGTTCTGAGGCTTGAACTCAGGGCTTGAGCATTGTCCCTGAGCTGCTTTTATTCACACACACACACACACAGCACTACTTCCACCTTTTTCTGTTTATGTGGTGGGGAGGAATGGAACCCAGGGCTTCATGCATGCTAGGCGAGCACTCTGCCGCTAAGCCACATTGCTAGTCGAATATGTTGGGTCTATTTATGTTTGTTCATTATGCCAGTCCTGAGGCTTGAACTCAGGGCTTGGGTGCTGTTCTTGTGCTGAAGGCTAGCAGACTATCATTTGAACCACAGGTCCGCTTCCAGCTTTTTTTGGTAGTTATTTGGAGATGAGTCTCATAGACTTTCCTGCCTGGATGGATTTGAGCTGTGAGTCTCAGCTCATAAGCTTCTGAGAAGTTGGGATTACAGGTGAGAGCCACTGGCACTTAGCAGCTACTTTTTTGTTTTTGTTGTTGTTGTTTTTACAAACTGATTGTAAAGATAAATTACAATATTTTAAGTGATGAACTGCTTTTCCTAATTCAAGTATTTTGGCATATTTTCTAGTTAATCAGTTATTTAGATGTAAAACATTACTTGGAAGATTGTTTATGTGTTTATTATGTGGAAGACAGCAATTTGCTTTCCATAAATGTTCATTCACTTGTGAAATATCTTTTCCTTCTGTGAACCAGTCTAAAGCTACAAAAATAGGTATTGAACTATTAGAATCTTATTAAACCATGTATTGTGCTCTCTCTCCTCTCCTCTCCTCTCCTCTCCTGTCCTCCCCTCCCTTCCCCTCTCCTCCCCTCCACTCCTCTCCCCTGTCCTCCCCTTTTCTCTCCTCTCCTCTCCCACCACCTGTAGTAACAAGGTTTGAATTCAAGGCTTCATCCTGGCATGTATGCCCACTCAGCTGGTATTCTGCCACTTACACATCTAGCCCAGCATTTCACTGGTTAATTGGAGATCGAGTCTTTTGGACTTTACTGAATGGGCTGGCTTTGAACCCTGACCCTCTGCATCTCAGCTTGCTGAGTATCCAGGTTTACCGGTATGAGCCCCAGGTGCCTGGCTAAATCATGTGTTTTAATTTTAACACATTTTGTTATGTTCAATGTACATGGCTTAGAAATACATAATGACAGTAGTTTGTATGCAGCAAACTACATTATTCTTAGAGAATTAGAGAACTAGAGTGCACATTTTGGTATTGAGATTTTCTTTAAAAAAATAAATGAGTAGAACCCTTGAAAGGACAATGAAATAGAATATGATGGTCCCATATGTATATGAAGAAGTGTGATGTAAAACACAATGAGTTGCATGGTCCTAGATGCTATGAATTCTGAGGATCCAACAATGAGGTTTGAGCTTTCATACAGCTCGGCTTTCTAAAAATTGTTGGTAATTGATCTTACATTAATTATCTCATTTCATTCCTAAAACATCCTGAATATTAGATCGGGTATGTATTGAAATCATAATTTGCGTATAAGAAAACATGGCTTAATGTATGGATCTGTGACCCCTCTGTATATCACTTTGACAATAAATAAGTAAGTATATATTTTTTTTTAAAAAAAGGAAAACACATTGAGAGGCTGCTGGCTACTCCAAGTGGAGGTGATGGTGTCTTTCTAATTATAAGGCTGAGTTTTTTGCTGGCACATGGTAGCTGTGAGGATTATTCTAAAATAAGATTCCTGATCAAAGATGGCCTTTAGAACTTTGATAACATTGAAAACTACTAGGTCTATCATGATTGCTCTCAACCAACTAATTATGCCTATTTAGAAGTAATAATTATATGAGAGTTCAGCATTTTCCATTTTCTGAAAAACAAGAAATGTAAGGTTAGACTCATTTTCTCTATACTGATGATGATGTAGGAGCTCAATGTAGTTCAGTGCCAATGTGATCCTTTTAAATAGGACCATATGAAGTTCTGCCTGATGCTTTGCTCATTTGAGCTAAATTTAAAAATTGAAGTGTTAGGGTCTTTTTTTAATAAGTTAGCAACATATTTCTAACAAATTTTTAATCTTTTATTGGAAAACTAGCATTTTGTGGATTCTTTGTTGTTGTTATTGTTGGTGGGGCATGAACGCAGGTGCTGACCCTGAGTTCACTCTCTATCTTCCTTTCTCTCTTTCTTTCTTCCTTTCTTTCTTTTCTCCCTTCCTTCCTTCCTTCCTTCCTTCCTTCCTTCCTTCCTTCCTTCCTTCCTTCCTTCCTTCTTTCCTTCCTTCCTTCCTTCATTGCTAGTCCTGGACTCAGGTCCTGAGCACTGTCGTAGGCTTTTTTTTTTTGTTTTGCTCAAGGCTAGTACACTACCACTTGAGCCATTGCTCCACTTCTTGCTTTTTGCTATATGTGGTGGTGAGGAATTGAACCCATGGCTTCATGTATACAAGGCAAGCACTCTACCACTAGGCCATATTCCCAGCCCTTCTTCCTTTCTTTTCAAGGCTAGTCCTCTGTCTCTTTGAGCCACAGTGCCTCTTCCAGGTTTTTGTTTTTGTTTTTTTTGTAGTTAATTGGAGATGAGACTCTTTAACAGACATTCTTGTCTTCACTGGCATTCAACCATGATCCTCAAAGGTCAGCCTTCTGAGTAGCTAGGATGACAGACAGGCATGAGCCACCAGCACCCTGTACATTGGGACACTTCTAAAATGTATGTCTTATGCTTAAATACCTCTTCTCCACTGCCTTATGGAAGGAGCCCAAATTGACCCCAGCTTCTTTTTAATTTTAACAATGCTTATGGCATTCAGCAGCAGGAATTCCTGGTTTCTAGAGAGTTGTTCTCTTCCTGTGTTCCTGTCTCTGTCTCTTCTTCCTGGAATCTTCCCCATTGGTATCTGCCTGTCAAATGGCTACCCATTCTTAATGAACTACTCAGCTGTGAAGTTGAAATGATAAATCTTTGCTTTCCTTGGCCAGCCCCGCCCCACCCTGGCGGTTTCCTGTTGTTTGTGCTTGGGGCACTGGAAGGCTCAGGCCAGGGCAGGACGGGCGATGGATGGGGGGCTGGGTGGGGCCGAGCGGACAGGCGGGACAGAGGCAGTGGAGTCAAAACAGGGTAAAATGATACACGGGTGTGCAATTTGCAAGCTGGGGGTTCTGGGTGCTGAGTGCTAAATACTAGGTAGCTGGGTGCTGGGTACTGGGTGCTGGGTGGCTAGGGGCTGGTTACTGGGTGTCTGGGTGCTAGGTACTGAGTGCTGGGTGGTTGGGTGCTGGGTGACTGGGTGCTTGGTAGCTGGGTGTTGAGTAGCTGGATGGTGTGGTCTGAGTAGTTGTGTGCTGGGTACTGGTTAGATGGGTGCTGGGTGCTAGGTACTAGGTGCCTGGGGTCTGAGTAGCAGGGTTCTGGGAACTGGGTGCTCAGTAGCTGGGTACTGGGTGCTGGCTAGCTGGGTGGCTGGGTTCTGGGTACTGGGTACTGGGTGCTGGGTAGCTGGGTACTGGGTGCCGGGTGTCTGGGTGCTGAGTAGCTGGGTGCTGGGGGCTGGTTGGCTGGGTGCTGGGTACTGGGTGATGGGTGCTGAGTGGTTGTGTCCTGGTGCTGGGTGGCTGGGTACTAGGTGCTGGATTAGGTGCTGGATAGCTGGGTAGCTGGGTGGCTGGGTGCTGAGTAGCTGGGTACTGGGTGCTGGGTGTCTGGGTGCTGAGGAGCTGGGTGCTGGGGGCTGGTTGGCTGGGTGCTGGGTACTGGGTGATGGGTGCTGAGTGGTTGTGTCCTGGTGCTGGGTACTGGTTGGCTGGGTACTAGGTGCTGGATTAGGTGCTGGGTAGCTGGGTAGCTGAGTGGCTGGGTGCTGAGTAGCTGGGTACTGGACGCTGATTGGCTAGGTACTAGGTACTGGGTGCTGGGTGGTTGGCGGCTGGGTGCTAGGTACTGGGTTGAGTAGCTGGGTGGCTGGGTGCTGACTAGCTGGATGCTGAGGTCCAAATAACTGGATACTGGGTGCTGAGTAGCTGAGTGCTGGGTTGCTGGGTACTTGGTGCTGGGTACCTGGGTGGTGAATAGCTGGGTGCTGGGGACTGGGTGCTGGGTGGCTAGGTACTGAGTCGCTGGGTGCTGGGTACTGGTTGTGTGCTTAGTAGTTGCATGTTGGGTAATGGGGGCTAGGTGCTGAGTAGCTGCATGCTGAAGGCTGGCATCTGGGTGCTGAGTAGCTGGGTGCTGGGTGGCTGGGTGCTGGGTACTGGGTAGCTGGGTACTGGCTGGCTGGGATGCTGGGTACTGGGTGCTGGGTGGCTGGGTGCTGAGTAGCTGGGGACTGGATGCTGATTGGCTGGGTGTTGGTACTGGGTGCTGGGGGGTTAGGTGCTGGGTGGCTGGGTACTTGGTAGCTGGGTAGCTGTGTGGGTGGCTGGTTGCTGGGTAGCTGGGTAGTGGGTGGCTGGGTGCTGGGTACTGGTTCGCTGGGTGCTGAGGGCACTGAGGGTTGAGTACCTGGGTGCTCAGTACTGGGTGCTGAGTAGGTGAGTGCTGGCTGGGTACTGGGGGTTGGGGTGCTGAGTACCTGGGTGCTGAGGGCTGAGAACCTGGGTGGCTGGGTAATGGGTGCTGGGTGCTGAGTAGCTGGGTGCCGGGTGGCTGGGTGCCGGGCCGGGATTCGAGCCCCAGTCCCCCTCCTCCCCGCCCTCCCCTAGGCCCCTTGCCTGTCCGTGTGTCCGTCTGTCCGTCTCTCTCTCAGTTGTCCCTGTGTCCACCCGTCTGTCTGTCTGCCTCGGTTTCCCTGCCCATCCGTCTGTCCGTCTGTCTGTCCCCAGGCCTGGGACCCTGTGCGCCTGTCGCTCTGTGCGTCCGTCCATCTGTCTACGTTCATTGGTCCCTGTCTGTCCGTCCATCCGTCTGTCTCCTTGTCTGTCTGTCTGTCCGTCTGCCCATCTGTCTGTCCGTCTGTCTCTCGCTGCATGTCTGTCCATCTGTCTCCCTGTTCGTCCATCTGTCCGTCTGTCTGTCCATCCATCTGTCTGCCGTCCGTCTGTCTCTGTGTCTGTCACACTGCTTGTGTGTCCGTCTGTCTGTCTGTCCGTCTGTCTGTCCATCTGTCTCTCTCCCTGTCTCCCTATTTGTCCGTCTGTCCTCCCTGTTCGTCCGTCTGTGTCTCTGTCTTTCCATCTGTGTCTTTTCGTCCATCTGTCTGTCCATCTGTCCGTCTGTCAGTCTCCCTGTCCATCCGTCCATCTATGACTATCTGTCCATTTGTCTGTCTCCCTGTCTGTCTTTCCATCTGTCCGTCCATCCGACTGTCTCCTTGTCTGTCTGTCTGTCTGTCTCCCTGTCTGTCTATCTCCCTGTCCATCTGTCTGTGTCTCTCTAGCTGCCTGACTGTCCCACAGCCGGTCTAACCGTCTGTCTGTCTGTTTGTCTCAGTCTGTGTCACCCCGTCTGCCTGTCTGTCTGTCTGTGTTAGTGCCTGTTCCTGTCTGTGTGTCTCCCTCCCTGTCTCTGTGTCCACCCGTCTGTCCGTCTCTCCGTTCCCCTGTGCGCAGCCGAAGCGACAGACAGTGAGCCAGGCCCTGCAGCCCAGAGAGCGACCAAGCACCCAGCACCCCTCACGGAGGCACGGGAGGAGGACTGAGCTCCTAGCACACACACAGGAGGACTGAGCACCCAGCACCTCGTGTGGAGGAACGGGAGGAGAACTGAGCGCCCAGCGCCTCCTGTGGATTCATGGGAGGAGGACTGAGCACCCAGGCCCTCGTGTGGGACACAGGACTAACTGCCCAGCACCCACATGAGAAGACTGAGCACCCAGCACTTTGTGTGGAGGCACGGGAGGACTGAGCACCCAGCACCTCGTATGCAGACACCGGGGGAGGACTGAGCACCCAGCACTAACAAAGGAAGACTGAGCACCCAGCACCTTGTGTGGAGACGCCAGGGGGGACTGAGCACCCAGCATCTTGTGTGGAGATGCCGGGGGAGGACTGAGCACCCAGCACCCACGGAGGAGGACTCAGTACCCTAACCCTGGGTACGTGTGTGCATGCGGGGGGGGGGCTGGGGTGACCCCGGCGGCGCCATGATCAGGGCCCAGGCTGCAGGCTCAGCTCCACCACGGGCCATGGCTCCGCCTCCTCCTCCTCCTCCTCCTCCTCCTCCTCCTCCTCCTCCTCCTCCTCCTCCTCCTCCTCCTCCCAGCGGAGGACAGGGGGAGTTGCACGGCTGTCCGGCTGTCCGTGTGTCCATCCGCCCATCTCTTTGTCTGTCCGTCTGTCTCCCTCTGTGTCTGTCCGTCCATCCATTTGTCCATCTGTCCGTCTGTCTCCAGGTCTGTCTGCCCGTCTGCTCATCTGTCCATCTGTCCATCCATCCGTCCGTCTGTCTGTCTCCCTGTTTCTCCGTCTGTCTGTCTGACCATCTGCTCAGTGTGTTTGTCCGTCTGTCTCCAGGTCCATCTGTCCATGACTGTCTGTCTCCCTGTGTGTCTCACTGTGTGCTCATCTGTCTGTCCGTCTCCCTCTCTTGTCTATCTGTCTCCATGATGTCCATCTGTCCATCCGTCCATCTGTGTTTTTTTGTCATCTGTCTGTCTCCAGTTCTGTCTGTCTGTCTCCCTGTCCACCTGTCTGTCTGTCCTGCTCCTCTGTGTCCCTGTCTGTCTGTCCATCTGTCTGCTGTGTATCTGTCTGTCCGTCTCCCTGTCTGTCTGTCTCCATGTCTGTTTGTCCATCTGTCTGCCTGTCTCTTGTCCATGCCTGTTTGTCTGTCTCCAGGTCTGTCCATCTGTCTCCCAGTCTGTCTGTCTGTCTGTTCATCTGTCCGTCCATCTCCCTGTCTCCCTGTCTGTCCTTCCGTCTGTCTTCATGTCTGTCCGTGTCTCGATTCCCATCGCTGTCTGCCTGTCACCGCCCAACCCCCCAGCCCCCCATGTCCCTCTGTCCCTCCGTCCGTCCGTCTGTCCATCTTCACCAGTCAACTTGTCGCTGACACAGGGAACGCGGGCGCTCAGGAGCCTGCAGGGCAGACGGACGGACGGGTGGATGTGGGCTCGAATCCCGGCCTCCCGCATGGCCCACAATGCGTTGCGTTCCCCCCCCCCACCCTGGGGGCCCCGGGATCAGATTCCTGCTCACCTCTGACAGCCCCAGCCCAGGCCCAGCGACCCCAGTGCTGCCGAAGCAGCAGGTGCAGCATGGCTGGCCCGGCGGGGACCCTTTAAACCTCCGACCATGTGGGTGTGCACACACTCGGGGAGGAAGGGATGGGAGGGGGAGGGGTCACATGAAGTGGGGAGGGAGGGACACGTGACCCTCAGCTCCTTGCCCCAGCCCTCCCCACACGACTCCACCTGCAAAGGCTCCCCCCCATGTGAGGCCTCTGAGGACACTTGAAATCACCACCTATCCACCCACAGGCCCAGAATGGTCTTGGGGACACTTGAAACCCCCCCCCCAACCCAGATCCCCATTCCCCCGGGGACACTTGAAACCGCCGTGGGGACACTCAAAACTGCCCTACATCCACTCACAGGCCCAAGGTTTTCGTGGGGACACTGGATACCGCCCTCCATCGATGCACACGCCGAGGGTTGCCTTGGAGACACTTGAAACCACCCCCTAAAGAACTGCCCCCATCATGGGACACTTGAAACTGACCCTCACCCAGACCCCCTCCCCTTGGGGACACTTGAAACCGCCCTCCATCCACCCACAGGCCCAGGGTTGCCTTGGCGACGCTTAAAACCGCCCCCTACAGAACCACTCCAACCCGGGGACACTTGAAACCGCCCTCTATCCACCCACAGGCCCAAGGTGGTCCTGGTTACACTTGAAACCACCCCCCCAAGAGCCCCTCCCAATTGGGATACTAGAAAACACCCTTGGGACACTTGAAACCGCCCTGGGTACACTTGAAACCACCCACCACAGACCCCTCCCCACCCTGGAGACACTTGAAACGAATCGCCCCAGACCCCTTCCCCCGGAACACTTGAAACCGCCCTCCATCCACCCACAGGCCCAAAATGGTCCTGGGGACACTTGAAACCACCCCCCACCCAGAATCTCTACTCCTGGGGACACCTGAAACCTCCCTGGGGACAGTTGAAACCGCCCTCTGCTCCCCAAACTCCACCGTGTTGCTCCAGGAGCCCTAGGTCAGGGTGCGGGCTTCCCTGGCCCGGATGCACAGGCCCGGTGAGGCCCGGGTTCGAGGCCTGGCAGGGCGTAGGTGTTGTCTGAGCCTCCCAAGACCTCAACGTGGGGGGAGACTCGCCATGGGGCAGGGGTAAACTGAGGCATGGGGTGGTTCCAGGAGCACTCACCGGGGAGTCCTGGGAGACCAGCTGGCCACCATGCTAAAAGAACAGAGCACAGGCCTCAGTCAGCATTGACTGCGGGGCAGGGTGCTGGACCGTGTACTTCTGGGTGATGTGCTTAGTACTCCCACGTGCTGTGTGGAGTACTCCCCAGTGCTGGGCTGAGTACTCCCATTTCACACTAATCCTGAAACCCACCTCTCCCAACCAATACTGGACTGAGTAGTCCAGGGTGCTACAACCAGTACTCCCTGGTGCTGGACTGAGTACTCCTGGGTGCTGCACTGAGTACACCCATCCCTCCCCGGTGCTGGACTGAGTACTCCCATCCCACACCAATCCGGAACCCCACCCCCTCCTGACCGTTGCTGGACTAAATACTCCCCGCCAGTGCTGGACCGAGTACTCCCGGGTGTTGCACTGAGTACTCCCATGCACAGGGCCAGCTGGTACCGGAAGTCGTGCTTGCTCCACTGCCTCCAGGTCCTGTGTGGCTCCCACCATACCTGCCAGCCCTGGGGGCCGCAGGCAATGCTCACGTTTCACAGGGGGTCAAAGTGTTCTGAAAACTGCCACAGATGAATGGAGGGACACCGGGTGGGTTGGGGGGGCTCAAAACCGCCCTCGGTGGTGCCAGGGATACTTGAAACTGCCCTTGTGGGTCTTGGGGGACACTCAAAACTGCCCTGGATGCTCATGGGACAGTGGAAACCGCCCTCCATCCACCAAGGTGCTCGTGTGGACACTTGAAAGCGCCCTCAGCGGTCTCGGGGACACTTAAAACCGCCCTGGATGGTCCTGGGAAAACTTGAAGCTGCTTTTGGGGGTCATGGGGAACCCTTGAAATCGCCCTAGGTGGTCTTGGGGATACGTGAAACTGCCCTCCATGCACCAAAGTGCTCGTGGGAATACTTGAAACCACTCTCGGTGGTCTCGAGGACACAAATCCGCCCTCGGTGTTCTTGGGGACACTTTAAACTGCCCTTGGTGGTCTCTGGGATACTTGAAACTGCCCTGGGTGGTCCAGGGGGTACTGGAAACCACCCTCACCAATTTCACGGGCATAGAGCCAGGCATCCAGGAAGTGGACGGGGCCAGCGGGGCTCGAGCCGGTGACCAGGGCGTAGGTCTGGGCCCAGAGGCCAGCAAGATCGGGGAGGATGCAGCCCACCTGGAGGCCGGACTGGCACATGTCGGCCAGCACTCATGGTACAGGCCGGTCCTAGGGAGTGGTGGGGCATTAGAAACTCACAATGGCCGAATGGGGGGACATTAGAAACTGACAATGGCCAACAGAGGTGGCATTACAAACTGACAATGCCAAAGAGAGGCGTTAGAAACTGACAATGGCGGGATGAGCGGGGAACATTAGAAACCGACAATGGTGCAGAGGGGGCATTGAAACCGGCAGGGGTGGCCCCACCTGGAGTCCGGATACTGAAGGAATACTGTGTCCCCCGCGGTGCCTGCGGCCCCAGTGCCCATGAGCAGTTCAGGGCCTGGGCCTCGAAGACATAATACACAAGGCCTGGGGAAACGACATGGCGGGGGCGGGGGGTGGAGGGTGGAGGGCCTGTGGGGAGACTTACCCCTGACCCTTCAACCCCACGACCTCTGACCCTTCAACCCCAAAACCCCTGACCCTTCAACCCCATGTCCCCTGACCCGTCAACCCATGACCCCTGACCAGTTCAACCCCATGATTCCTGAACTTTCAACACAATGACCCCTGAACCTTCAACATATGACCTGTGACCCCTGACCCTCGATCCCCTCCCCCCCCCGGAACCTCAGGACCTCACACGGGTTTGTGAACCCCAGGCCTTTGGTCAGGGGCCTCCTGGCCACAGTGAGTGTAACCTCGAACTCGACTCCCTGGTACCACAGGAGATCCCAGAATTCGCAGCTACATTGTCTGACGGGGACCTTGGAGAGCGGGGGGGTCGGTGCCTTGACATAAACCGGAACACCTGGGAGATCCATTCGTCCATCCATGCCTCAACTTAGCCCCCGGAACACCAGGGCATGTGGGCCAGCCCACCCCTGCCTCAGTTTACCCCACAGCCCCCACCATTGGCCTCCCAGGGTGGGGGCCTGGTGTCTCCGTCGTGCCTCGATTGCCCCAACTGTCCAGCAGTGTGACCGACCCCTTGTTCGGGTTCACAACGATGCACCGGGCCTCTGTGGTGGTGGCCACACAGTGCAAGCTTAGCCTGTGGCTCCTGGAGTCGAAGGTGAGGCCCAGGTCAGGTACAGGGTCAGGGGTCACAGGGCCCAAGGTTGGGGTGGTCTCAGGGGTCAGGAGGGCGCAGGGAAGCTTCCAGAAGATGGTGTGGGAGTCTCTGGTTGGGTTGGGGGGGTCACGAGGAACAAAGGTGAGAAGTCAGGATCATCCATACAAGGGTACTGTGTTCGAATCCTCCCTTGGGCTGATGGAGGAACCAGAAAGGAGGTGAGTTACCCGGATGAGCTTCAGCCATGAGGACAAGGAGGAGGAGGAGGAGGAGGAGGAGGAGGGGGAGGAAGATGGAGGCTGCAGACCAGGGGAGGATCAGGGCAGGAGGCCTGGACCCGGAGAGCACTGTGGAGAGAGCAATGGGGACGGGTGGGTGGGTGGGTGGGTGGATGATTGGGTGGATGGGTGGAAGAGTGGGTGGATTGATCGGTGGGGGGGTGGATGGGTGGGTGGATCTATGGGTGGGTGGATGGGTGGATGGGTGGGTGGATGAATGATGGGTGGGTAGATGGGTGGGTGGATGGTTGGGTGGGTGGGTGGATGGATGGGTGGGTGGGTGGATGGGTGGGTGGATGGATGGGTGGGTGGGTGGATAATTGGGTGGGTGGGTGGGTGGGTGGGTGATGGGTGCTTGATCTCATCCCTCTCTCCTTCCCCCTCCCTCTCCTCCCTGGTGGCCCCGGGGGCTTTCACACTCACTGCAGGCCATTGGCACATCGGGTCAGGTGTGGGGCAGCCAGGGTGCCCGTCTTGGTTCCGGGGGTTTGGGCTGTCAGGTGTGGACCCCCGGGTGGGTGTCCTGGGGAGCTTGGGGCGGCTGGGCCCTGACGTTTCTGGGCTCCGGATGGGGAGTGGATGCCGCTTCCCCTTTCTCGCTTCTCCTGGGGGTTTCCTGGCTCCTGGGCATCTCATTCTCCTTTCTCGGGGATGGGGAAGCCAAGGCGGCACCCCGGTGAGGACAGGCCTTGGGGCCTCGGGGGTGCGGGTGCCATGCACAGACAGACAGACAGACAGACAGACCTGAGTCCTCCTTGGGTGGTGGTGCTGGGTGCTGAGTCCTCCTGGGTGGTGGTATTGTGTGCTGAGGCCTCCTGGGTGGTGGTATTGAGTGCTGAGTCCTCCTTGGGTGGTGGTGCTGGGTGCTGAATCCTCCTTGGGTGGTGCTGGGTGCGTCTCCCAGACAGAGAGACACAGTCCAGTCGGAGGAATGGAGGGGCGGACAGAGGGACGGACATGTGGATTGGGAGACGGAAAAGGAGGGACGGGCGGACACACAGACGGAGAGAGGCGCAGACACACAGACAGACGGACAGACAGGACAACATAGAGACAGGGAGACAGACAGACGCACAAGAGATGGACAGACAGATGGACAGGGAGACAGACACATAGACAGACAGATGGATGGACAGATGCAGGGGGCCCTGCACCCCGGGCGCTCTCCTGACCAGCAGGAGAGGCAAGGAGGCGCGCCCCTCCCCGCCGAGGGTGAACCCAGAATAGGTAATAAGCAGCAAGTCGCCCTCACGCAGCCCAACCCAACCTTTATGCCACAGATAGATGGTCAGTCAACTTGGGCAGAGTTCAAAATCGCTCTCTGTTTATTGGCGCGAACCCCATCTTAAGTATGGGCAATGGCAGCAGGAAGAGGAGGGGTGTAACATACCTAGTCAGGAGCTACGATTGGCGGTTGGAGCTGTCCGTCAAGGGTGGAAGGCCATGGGACCTCCCTAAGGGGCGGCCTGAGTCTATGTCACTACCAGCAGGACCACCCCAGGTTACTGCCTAGAGCTGCCTTCCAGTTCCGGACCCCGAAGGCAGGCGGGGTTAGCCAGGATCCCTCTCCCCGGAGGCGGTGCAACAGTCACACAACTCCAGGGCGTGCACAGTCGGGGCCAGGCGGTGCGCCCCACATCTCCTCCTTTTCTGTTTAATAAGCTGGTGGATGTCCTACTCGAGAAAGCGCCTGTCTTAGGTCGTCCCCCCTGAAGGATCTTACCTGTCATTGGCTGGCCATCCTAGCTCGTCGGGCCACCCTGCCTATGAGGCTTGCCAGCCCCAGCAAAGGAACAAGGGGGGAGGAGAGGGGTCTGTGCTCAAGAGGAGACCCTGCTATTTCTGCCTCACGCCTGTGTACTCTGGTAGGCTGCACATCCTGGAAGGGGCCATGACCAATTTCATAGGGTTCCCAAATGGCTAAAGGCAGCATAATGCTGCCAAACCACCATTGACTGGACAGCTCTGGCTCATTGCTTAAGAACTAGGGGAAGCCTATTTGCCCTAGCATGGTCAGGTGTAAATACAGAGGCTATATAAGCACAGAGGCAAATGCAAACACAGGTCATGGGGGTCTCTCCCACGAGGAGGAGAGGGTAGGGGAGCCACCAGCATTCCTTCCAGAGGGACCAGCCAAAACAGCAAGCCTGCAGCTCCCAATGAACAGTACCCACACCTTGCTCCCTGTTGATCTTGCTAGCACCTGGCACTGGACCGTACATGGGGGGAATGGAATGGATCGGGTGAGAGAACAGAAACACTTATTTCCTTGAAGCTTAAGAACATAATGGGAGGGCTGAAAGTGAGGAAGTGGGTGGATGGATCTTGAATAAACATTCAGAACCATCTAGTTCTCCTTTCTGTTACAACCTAAAGCCTGCAAGTCCAGAGATCTGTCACACAACTCTCCTCTATCTTATTGGCACGAAAAGGGTCCGAGGACATGTTAGATTGTTGCAGAGCCATAAATGAAGTACTCATTTTCAATACTTGATGCACTTAGGGTACATTTGAAACCCATTTCCCTCTTCTACCTTTACGCTTCTATCTCCCTAACACGCCTGAAGCCAAGTTTATCATCAAATTGAGGAGGAAGATGAGAGCAGAGGAGGAGGACAGCAGAGGAGGTAGAGAGCAGAGGAGGCAGAGAGCAGAGGAGGAGGAGAGGTGAAAAGGAGAGCAGAGGAGAGCAGTGGAAAGCAGAGGAAGAGAGCAGAGGAGCTCAGAGGAGTGCAGAGGAGAGCATTATTTTTGTTTGTTTTGCTCCCAGCTGGGAGGAGAGCCACAGGCTGAGGATGGTCCTTGCCTGCGGGTCCCCGTGCTGAGCCCCATACAGGTCCCTCACCGCGCCTGCCTGGCACCTACTCTGCCAACTACTTGTGCAGCCGCCAGGACTGAACTTTGGAGGACTTGTCGCTACTCCTCTGGCCAGTTGTCTTGGCAGGAGGTAGAAGGTGGCCAGAGGACCCCCCCCCTTACCATGCTGGTGAAGAAGCCTGTGGGGAAGGGAGCAGGGTGAAAGGCTGGATCTGAAGAACCCAGCCCTTCCAGGCAGCATTGCACCTGTGCCATGCCCCCGTGCACCACCCTGGCCACCCTCCTCTCCGGGGTGGCCATGATTTCGTGTCTGTAACTTGGGGTGAAAACCAACGACCTTCAGGCGAGGATCCTCACCCTGGAATCTGCTAAAGGGGCGCCCTCCGTTCCCCTGCTGCCCAAGAAGGCGGATCAGCTGAAGACCATAGTACTTGAGTGGAGCGACTTCTCGCTCAGGTGTGTGAGGCTGGGCCTTGCTCGAGGGGGAGTTGCATGTGGATAGAATTTTGCACAGGTTCAGTCAGTCTACAGGATCCACCCTTACTGGTTATACAGTTGATTTGGGATGTGTGAGCCTCTGTGGTATCTATTTATTCAAGTCCCTTCCTTGGTTTCTCTCCAAGTCTGTGTGGAGGATCTTCCCTCTGTCTTCCTTAAGGATTGCATGTTGCAATGGCAGTAGGGGCTTTGCCCGGCTGTTTAGTTTTGTGGAGTCTGGGCTGTCAGCATTCTCAGTTGTATGGAGAATATTCATTGTAATGCTCACATCTGTTTTTCATTTGATAAGGTTAGGCCTTATCAATAGAGAATGGTAAGCACTCTTAAAAGTGAAATAAGCCCATAGATTTAAAATTTCATTTAACTCGGAATTCTTTTCATATTAAAGGTTTTAAAAATTGGAAAAAAAAAAGTTTTCCTTTGTTTTTTTGGAGGGGGAGAGTTAACAGAGGTTGTGCTCAGATATTGATGAATGGAGAATTGAAAGGGATTCCTTTAAAGATGACTTAGACTCCAGTAGGGAGAGGGTAGTTTTTCTGCCAGTGGAGAGATGCAGTAGTTGCAGCCCGAATGTGATAAAGTATGTCTACAACATTGGCTGTTATTGATAGGACACACATTGCCATGAGCTGCATTGTTAGTGCCGGAGTTTTGCCTTGGCTGTGCAGGGAGAGGGTGTGTTAGGTCCTCTCCCTGAGGGCTATATGCAGATGTCCCCACCTCATTAAGTCTCCACCCAGTTACCTGGGTAACCTGCAGACCTGGAGGCAGTTACCTTTCCCTGAGGTCACCTCATAATCCACCTGGCCACACCCCTTGCCCCTGCCCTAGATAAAGCAGGGCTGGGTGGGGGTCGCGCTCTCTCTCTCTCCCCCCCCCTCTCTCTCCCTTCTCTCTGGCCATGGATCATCTTGGCCACAGGCCAGCAGTTTGGTAATAAACTTTTCTTTCCTGCCTGAATACCGCGTGGCGTTCTCCTTTACCGGCTACCTACTTTAAAAACCTAACAGGGTGGTGATAGTTGAATAATGAAGAAAGGTATTCCCCAAATCTTTCAATCTATGTCAATGTTAAATTGATTTTTAAATTAAAAACAAAATTATGTCTTGAGTACTGTTAGCATTGGCTAAGATCCATGCACTTACATAAATGCTGTTTGTGCAGGCTATCAAACATTATTAACAGCCACAGAGGAAGAGTCCCTGAAGAACTCACAGAACTGGGATACTACTGCTAGCTCTTAATATATCTTCTTTTCCTACAGGAATCCTACGAACACATGGCTAAACTGAGAATCACAAGAGAAACACCTTCTGAGTGCAACTGTCCAGCAGGTAAGAAATGAAACTTAACTAGGTTCCATCTAGGGGAGAGCATTTGCAAACAAACGATCATATGCCTGTCAGGTCTACCTGTAACAGTAACAGAGAAAGAATGCAGACCCAACTTGCTTTAAGAAAATCAACATGTCTCCCTTTGACAGATGGTGAGTAAAGCCACAAATATTATTTTAAGCAGCATACCAGTGTCTGTGAGGGGAAAAAAAAGAGCTAATCACCATGAAAAATATTGGCAAGGGGATATACAAATTTCTTAGTATCCCGGATTGAAAAGTCATCTTCAATTTTATTAAATAACTTCAGTGTTCGTGGTGAACCTGGTCTGAATAGCTGTGAAGCCCTGGTGTCTAATGTTATATTAGTGCAGAGTTTTTTGAGGTTATTATATTCGCAAGTGATCTGACCTGTAGGTAAAAATGAAGACTAAAGGAAATTAGTTCTTTATTTTGTTCTCAGTACCTTGCCAGAAATATTCTTCCATGTTGTCCATTTTTCTGTGTAGTTATAAGAAACCATAGTGACAGTGTGTATTAGAAGGATAGAGACGAAAGGGTAGTGAATGAGCACCCCCACCCCCCACCCCCGAATCATTAAATCTTCATTCAGAGACTTCTGAGCCTTGGTTGTTGTCTGTAGACCTAACAATTTAAAAGCTCTTGGAATATGGCCAGGGGAAGGCATTTAGTGGATACAATATTATATAAGGCATCAAAACTCCCATGAATCTCAAGAAGTTCTTTAGATAAACATGGTGAATGTATTTATGAACATTCTAGTTTCTTTCATCCTTATGCATGGAAAATGAGTCTTTTTCTCTCATATGGAAGAGCTCATTTCAATGTAGTCATGTGCTTCATAATGACACTTCAACCCAAGACAGGTCACAAATATAACAGTGGACCCCTAAGATTGTGTAACCTAGTGATGTCATAGCCAGCTTAGTTTGTGTGAGTGAGCTGTGTGATGTTTGCTCAGCAGTGGGATGGCAACAGCACAGCCCTTAGAACACGCCCCAGTTATGATTAAGCTGCAGGTGACTGTGAAAAACTTTGCGGCTGCTGTTCACTGCTGGCTCACGCCTGTAATCCTGGCTACTCAGTAGGTGGAGATCTGAGAATTGCAGTTCAAAGCCAGCCTAGTCAGCAAAGTCTATGAGACTCTTATCTCCAACAAACTAAGAAAAAGCTGGAAAAGGCACTGTGGCTCAAGTGGTAGAACGCTAGCCTTGAGCACAGAGAGGCTCAGGGATAGCACCCAAGACCCTGAGTCCAAGCCCCGGGACTGGGGATAAAAAGGACTACTGCCTGTAATTTCTTATAGTTTGCGGTTGGTTTTTGTCTCATGATAACTAGTTCAGGCACAGTTTAGACTTTTCAATTTTCAGGTTATACAGCATAAAAGCTTTTAGTATTTGTATTTAGTATTTGTATTTGACCATCTTTGAGATATATTATTTTTTCAGTGAAGGCTTTTGATGAGAAGACAAAGCGTGGATGTTTGACATTGTGTGTTTCATCCTGAGTAGTTGAGAAAGACCTCAGAAGTAAGATATTCAAGGGAAGAACTTTTCCAGGACAGGAATGAAATCACAGCTGCCCCTGCCCCATAGAGATGATGTTAATTTCCCCGACAGTGGGTAGGGTAGGTATAGGACTTCACAAATCACACCTGGCAGGAAAGAGCATCTTTTGAATATACAAAAAAATCCAGTACACGGGCTGTGTGTATGTGGGGAGCTTAAATTTAATTTGGAAGATTCATAACAAACTTGGTAAAATGTTGAAAAGTGACCACACTGAGTTCTATTTCCAGAGGAGATACTATTGTTTTTATGATGCTTCATGTAGGCCAGTGATTGAACTCTTGTCATCTGGGAGAAAGCTATTATCCTTAAGAGTTTGCTGTATATTCCCTGGGATGATTATTACAGACTTTGTTTTTCCATCTTGCTTTTTTTGGGTTCAGTCCTGGGCCTTGGACTCAGGGCCTGAGCACTGTCCCTGGCTTCTTCCCGCTCAATGCTAGAACTCTGCCACCTGAGCCACAGCGCCCCTTCTGGCCGTTTTCCATATATGTGGTGCTGGGGAATCGAACAGAGAGCTTCTTGCCACTAGGCCATATTCCCAGCCCTGTATTTCCATCTTAATGTGATAAATGAATAATAAACAGCAATTCTCTTGGGTTGTTGTTTATTGGTTGCTCTATCACCCGCTTTCCTTCTTGCCACCACTAGAACTCTGCATTACATCAGTTTTTACCTGGCTCCTTGGGAGGGAATTCTGAAGGGGCACATTCAAACACACAGAACCAGATGGGGTTTTTGGTGAGTTACAGAAATAAACTCAGTTCTGCTTGTCCAATAACAAGACATCACCCAAACGCAGGCTTTGTGTTAAAAGATTCTGGAGAAAACCAGCTGATGCAGGATTATCTTAGGGAATGAGCTGGCTGGCCAAAAGGGCTTAGAAAGAAGATATGGCACTTCCCACCTGATTTGGCTGGAACCTCTGTTCGCCATGTGTGACTAAGACTTGTCACCCAGACATCTGTTTGCAGGACAGAGTGAGACAAGTGTGACCTCAACTCAGTTCCTGTGGACACATGCCCATCCATTGAAGTTGACACTCTTGATGACAGGCTGAGTCTCAGAGCCAAGGGTCGGTAGCAAAGAAGCAAATTTGTGTTGTTTGTACTCACTGATGGCTTCTGCTAGAACTCAGGTCTTACTGGGGTTTTCCCAGGTAGCCTCTGTGGGAAGGCTTTGAGGACGATTTATTGAATGGCTTCTCACAGTAGGAGAGGCTCTTTGTGATTTACTTTCTATAACTAGGAGAGTTTTAAGTGCTAGCAATCTTAGGATTTGTCCCCTGGGCAGAGGGACTCCAGAGCTAGAAGCCTAATAAGGAATCCAGAATGAGCTGGATATGTCTAGACTGCAATCTTAGATCTGATACTAAATAATGGTGTGACTGTGATCAAATGAATGCACTTCATTTTTTCACCAGGAAAAAAAAAAGACTAGAAATTCCTTCTCCATTGTACGATTTATGTAAATTGTTTGGCATATTAGTGTTTAGAGCTTAAATAATACTTCTGTTTTTTTTTGTGTTGGTTTTTTTTTTTGTAAGTTTCTCAGAAAGACTAGGCAAATTCTCTTACCACTAAAGCTGCACCCACAGTTCATTAGTCTTTTTCTTACATTCCTTCCTCTGCTCCACAGAGGAACAAGTGGGAAATGTTGCAAAAGTTGCTCAGAACCTAAAGCTGATGTACATGGCGGTTAGTTAAACATCTGTAGGTCATTTATAAAGATAATCTTGCCTGTCAGTATCTCTTGGTGTTGTACCAGTGGAATTTGTGGTTTTCATGATACCTAGTTTTGTCTCCAAAGTGTTCACCAAAATGACAGGGGAAACAGGCCATTTAGACCGAAGCATACCGGGTAGAAAGACTTGGATTTATTGGGCATGGACTTAGTAAAGAGTGTCTTTACAGCTTCAATATGAGATGTTTACCAAAATGAGTGTCTTCTCCATCTGACTCGTAGACCTATTCAAATCAGATTTATTTATACAGTGATATTTATAACATAAAATTGGACAGTCATTATTATATCATCTTTGTCCTCAGTAGAAAGGCATATTTACCTTTTTTGTAAGATCAAGAGACGCTCTAGAAAACCAAAAGAAAATTTTCTTTTAAGAACCCCAAATAATTCATCAAAGCTATGTTTAGCAGATTTGCGTTAGCAATGGCAGAGACAAGGAAATAACAGCTGCTATTTGTGGCTTGATCCCTGTCATACCTGACTGTCTCTAAGAGAGTAACTTGGCTCTTCACTATGGCTACAGAATTCTACTTCAGGTTGTGTTCTTTGGATCTTCCATGAAGTATGCATAAAGCAGGCATATTTACAGAAAGGTTTCTCTGTCCAGCCAATGAAGAACGATGGGAATGGATACACCATTCAAGTGATAAGAACTCATTCATCAGTACCATTGGCCTCCTCAGCCTATTAGGTGTTGAAAAGATATGTCCCAGCCATCCCAGAGGACCATGCAGAGATCATCACAGACAGGAGAAGAAGGTTCAAAAGGAGGTTTATTAGTGGGGCCATAGTTCCCATGGGAGAGGGAGCTACATGGTGTCTGCACCTTATCCAGGTGGCAGCTTCTCTCTCTGGGGGTAAAGGGGAAGTAGATAGGTAGTGAGTAGGAGTGGCTCATTAGGTATGGGTGGATCTGGGGGCTAGTGGGAGGAGCTGAGGACCTGAGGCTAAGGAAATGCAAACAGGTATAAGAACCTCTGTGGTGTCATCCATGTAGAATAGGAAATGAAGAAAGCCACCTTGGCTTTTTCATTAACATGTTACACAATCTTGTGCAAATCATTTCCACATATGGCTTTTTACAAACTGGTCATATCATTGTAAGTAAGAGCTGGGCAATAACGACTTAGCATCTTAGTCAATTCTCTACCTAGCATAAATTCTAAACAGTACCAGATTTTGGGATTATTTTTGGGGGGGAGCAAATAAGGCAGACTTGCCCTGTATCCTCATGGAGTTTCTAGTTCCATGAAGATGACACCAAATGTTAATTTGAAAAGGACTTTCCATGTGGGATAAGCAAAATCAAGAGGAGTACATTTTGGAGCATATAACCTAAATCTATGAAATGTTTACAATATGGGAAGTTGTTTAAATGGTTTGGTGGTAGAGAAAGAAAACTATACTTATGTTTCAGAAATTCATAATAGAAGAAAATATGGCTCCTGAGAAAATCTGTAGGAATGGATACAACGTTTGTTGGTTGCCTTTTGAATTTCTAAGAATTGATGGATAGGTAGATAAAGGTACACTGGTAGCTGATCTGCTGATATTCCAAATGAAAGAAACATGATATTTTTTTTCTTGGTCATGGGGCTTGAACTCTGGGCCTGGGCTCTGTCCCTGAGCTCTTCAGCTCTACCACCTGAGCCACTTTCTAAACATGATTTTTAATATAGAAAGGACAGCCTGTTCTATATGATGATAGTCTATTCTATTCTATGAATAGTGAGATTAAAGTTGAGAACTTCTTGTGTGGAGTGTTTAACAGCTACAGGTAAAAAGTGAGACTAGAAGCCATCTGGTGGTGGCTCAGAGTTACAATTCTAGCTTCTTAGGAGATTGCAATCTGAAGGTTGAGATTCAAAGCCAGCCTAGGCAGGAATTTCCATGAGTCTCTCACCTTCAATAGCCACCAAAAAGCCAAACTAGAGCTGTGGCTCAAGTGATAGAAAGCCAGCCTTGAGCAAAAAAGTTAAGGGGCATTGCCCAGGAACTGAGTTCAAGCCCTAGTATGAGCATACACAGAAAGTAGATACTTCTTAAGGTATCCTCTATACTTATGAAATGACTATTTACAAAATGGGAGTAAATGCCAACAAGCGCAAGTACCCCTCATTCCCAAGTGGGAGCAGTACAGATCCTGGTGATGGATTGAGGTCGACCCAGTATGGTGATGGACCTAAATGGTCACGCTTGCTTTGAGATAGAGCACTCTTCCCCCTGGTGTCAGAGCCTTTGTGTTCCTTTGCTAATCCAGTGGATTTGAGCATATAAAACTCCATGTCTTGCTGTATACATTTTCAATGATATAGAGAACAGAAACAGTTTTACCTTAAGAAACTTGAATAAGCAACTTGAGATGGTGAATATTATGGAAATGAAAATGGCAGATATTCTCCACTTCCTGTGACACAGATCAGGGCACAGTGATGAGGGAGCCCCTACGAATGTCCCCAGTAAGTCTTTCTGAGGCCTAATGAATCCAACAGGCTGGACATGACATGCTCAGTGACCTTTCTGCTGAGAGTGGACAAGGACAAGTTGCCTTTTGAAGGGGTGTTCTTGTTTCTTCTCTTTTGTCTGCCTTGTTTACAAATGAAGAAGCTAATTCTTCCAATTCTTGCTCTGTGATGCTTGGCTTGGAACTTGAGGCCTTTTCCTTGCTTCATTTAAACCACTCCTCCAGTTCCTTTTTTTTTTTTTTTTTTTTGGCTTTTGAGTTATCTTTGGATAGTCTTTTGGGCTGGCCAGCCCTCCCCTTCCTCTATCTCTTCCACCTTTCTCCCTTTTCCTCTGCCCTTTTCACTCTTCTTCCCCTTTAACTCCTCCTCCCCTCCCTCCCCTGCTTTTCATTTGATCAGGTGGTCTCAAGACTGTGCTCCTCCCTACCTCTGTTCCCCAGTATCTGGGAAACAGAAGTGTGTCACGATGTCTGGCTTCCTTTCCCTTTCTCACTGTAGTAATTCCGTTGGTAATTATGTAAAAGGATACCAATACTATATGGAATTTCAATTCACTGTACCTTATTCGATGTGTGGGAGCAAGCATTCTTTCAAGGCCACAGTCTGCTCTGCTTCTGATTGCTTTGTAAGGGTGTAAAATCAACACTGTGACATGACCAAAATGGAAGCCATCCAAGACCTATCATGAAAAACTGTTTGGGTGCCCTCCTTACCATGTTAGAGACTTTCTGGGGTGGTTTGGTGGAAGTGGAGAATGTGAAAACTGTTTATGGATGACTCTGAGCTGCAGGCTGAAACCTTAAACCCAGGATATGACTGGCTACACCTAGAAGCATTGCTACCTAACCTGGCTTGCCAAGATGGGTGAAGTTTGGTGGGGTGGTTTAAAGTGCCATGGAATTTCACAATGCCCCCATCCCTCCCCAATTTGTGTTAACAATGGTGATTCTTACGTGGAGATAGGAGGAACTGAGCTAAATAGGAGTTCACTGCTCCACCAGTTTCTTCCCAATTGAATTGCGAGCTATCCCTTGTCTTCTTTGGTGATGGACAAAATCAGTAGAGAAAGCAAATAGTTTCTCCAACCCATCAGCTCTAAGATACCTGAAATGCAGTCAATGTTGCACTTGTGTATAGTAGATACAGCCACAGCCATGAACTTTGGGCTAGTATTCCAACAGCTAGAATAAGTGGAATTAGTACTGTCATTCAACTTACTGTGGAACTTCTTCCCCTCAAAATTTGGAATTTCTATGAGTACAGGATAATTTGGAATTGCGATGACACTTCTGACGTCATTGCATCCAGAGATGTCACTGCCTCTTCAGTTGAAGGCCTTATTCTCTTCACGAATGGTAGTTGAAATGTATTCATTTCCCTTCATAATGTGTTCCTTACATTGATCACTAGATTCATGCAGTTTTTGTTATAAGGGCATACTTATAGGCTTTGACACCTAAAATGTAAAAAAAAAATTATAATTTAAATTTATAGGCGTTCTGGTCTTCATTATGGACATGAAGCTTTAATTCTTGTATTTAAAATATATTCACACGTTATAAAATACAATGATCATATTTACTCTAATTGAGTAAATTGTAGCAAGCTCTGGCTTGTACATTATGGTATAACTGGGAGTCAGAATATATGTCTAGATAGTCTTCTTTGTTATCGGTTCCTCTCGCCACTTCTCCCACTCTTCTCACCTCTTTTCCTCCTCTTCCTTCTCCCTTTTCTTCCAAAAGAGCTCAATGTTCCTCACTGAAAGTGAGGAACATATTCCTTCATCTGTTAGCACTAGAAAGTTGGGGAAATGCACAATGTAACCCACTGTGATATACATCACAAACATCAACATCTCTCACCCCATCCGTCTGCCTTAAAGTCTGAGATTTTTTTAAAGCCTTTAAGTCATCCCAGTTTTTGACATGTTTCTGTGCATTTTTTCATTTTTCTTTGTGCTTTTTTACATTTTGGTGCTTGCACCAGGGCTTGTACACAGGTCCTGAGTGCTATCCCTTAGCCTTTGCACTCAAGGATAGTGGTCTACCACTTGAACCACAGCTCTGTTTCCTGATTTTTTGGTGATTAATTGTAGATAAGAGACTTTCTGGTGCATGCTTTCTTTGAACCTTGATTCTCAGAAATCATTCTCTTGAGGATTACAGACATGAGCCACTGGCACCTTGCTCCTTTGAGCTTTTATTCTTCACACATACGCACATAGAGTCTTGTCAACAAGTTGCTGCTGCCATTAACTTTTTAATATAGTTATTGTTAACACTTGAGTTTTGTTGAGCAGTTAATGTTTAGCTGGCCAAATAGTATCTGCAACATAACTTTCCCCCAAATTACAATGTCCCTTAGTATCTGAAGTGGGTTGGCTCTACAACCCATGTGGCTAATGAAGTTCTTTTGATATAAAACAGTATAATATTTGCATATAAACTACAAACATCCTTCATATACTTTGTCTTCTCTAGATTGCTTACAGTAAGTAATATAATTGAAATAATGTGTAACTAGATTTTATACCATATTATAGGGCATTATGACAAGAAAACCGTGTGAATGTGTTTTAGTACAGATGCACTGCTTTTCCCTTAAAGATGTACAATCTGTAATTGGTTGAATTTGCATATGCAGAGTATTTATTTGTGCATTATTTATAGAAACTATGCTGTAAGAAAGTTGGTCTTTGGTAAAATGATGATGGTTCTATGTTGAAACTGAAATGGAATCCAGGAGGAGACTGTGAGTTTTGTGTCTGCATTTAAATGACAGGCAAGATCTTGAGAAATTACTAATAATGTAGCCAATATTGACTGAGAAATCCAATGCATTTCACAGAGAGAGTGTAAATCTGGCCACATTGTAACGAGTACAACAGAAGGAAAATTGAAAGACTATCTTGTTCCCATTGAAATGAATGTCCACTGTCATCAGGTGTTTGAGCAGGGAGTTGTGGATAGCTCTTTGGCCAAGCAAAGCACATTTTATACGTGTCTGGTAGGACATGCAATAGAATGACACAGCAGCTCTACAAGCTATTGAGCTTTGTTGAGTGATAGTTTTCCCTTCCGTATATCGTTTCAAACTATGGGCTCAAGGAAGTCTGGAACATAAAAATGACTTTTTGTTTTGACAGACCTGGGGCTTGAACTCAGGGCCTGGGCACTGAGTATCTTTTGCTCAAGGCTGGCACTCAGCTCTACTCTGAACTATCTGGTGGTTGGAGCTTAGTGTCTTGTAGACTTTTCCTGCCCAGGCTTGCTTTGAACTGTGATCCTCAGATCTCATTTCTGAATAGCTAGGATTGTAGGCATAGGCCACCAGTACCTGACTTCCTGACTTCCTGAATTTTGCTCCTCTGTCCTCTGTCCTCCTCCTCAGGCCCCCTTCCTTCCTTCCTCCTCCTTTTTTCATCTTTCTTCTTTTTTCCCCTTCCTCCTCCTTTTTTCATCTTTCTTCTTTTTTCCCCTTTTCTTCATTGCTTTGCTTTCTGAGAGAATTCAATGATCAACCAACCATGAAATGGGAAAGTGGACCAAATAAGGCTGGATAATTTATTTGAGCCAAACAGAGGTATTATAATCTATTAAAAATATTTAGCCAAACACACTGTATTCGTGACTTTATCTCATAACCCTGCAGATTGTCTGGTAGTTGCCCAGGACCTGAGGCAGGAAGGCGGACCCGTGTGCCTGAACTTTCCAGTCATGTCTTTGCAACTGGTAGTTTTTAATAAAAGAAAAACTCTAACATTGTGAAATTACATCAGTGAAGAAACCATAGCTTTTTATGTTCTTGTATATGCTTTTCTTCTGTGCAATGTTATTCAATGCCCTAAATTTCAGCTACTTTTGAGATATTTTCTTGAATGTTGAGATTAGTCTGGAAATCAGGCTAGGAATAAATGAAATGCTGGTGTGGTAATAAAATTTATCTTACCATTTTATGAATATGAAAATGTCTAATTATTATAACACAAGTTATCTTTGGATTAAGAAGTCTAGGACATTTTATTCTTTTACACCTTTTTTTTAAAGCAGGAAAATCTTTGCTTCTACCATCAGTGTTGAAGCAGAAATCCCAGAAAAAAGAATTTTATAATCAGTCACAAAGAATTCCTACACGCATCGTGTATCCCTTCCTCATCATTTCCCATTTCTTAGGAGTCTCCACATTGTTTAATTGTAATCATGTGCAACTAGCATTTTAAAGCTTCACACTGCTTTCACATTTATGGGATATGATGAGAAGATTAAGAATGGTTGAAACTCAAGAGTAAATACAGGAAACTTAAGAGTAGATGTAGAAATGTGACTCCACCAGGCTTTCATGGAGCACACATTACCCCAGTGGGCTTCATGTTGTGGCCATCCATGTATAGAAGAACAAACTAGAAGGTGCACTCTCCCAAACAACCCTCATTCTAGTCAGGCCCCTCTCCTGTACTCTGCTTTGCAATTCTGTAGCAGGAATCTAAACTCTGGTTTCCTTCCATTGCATTGGTGTTGTTTGACCTGACTTTCCC
The DNA here is from genome assembly GCF_023159225.1 of Perognathus longimembris pacificus. NCBI lineage: Eukaryota > Metazoa > Chordata > Mammalia > Rodentia > Heteromyidae > Perognathus > Perognathus longimembris. The sequence continues at coordinate 11,018 of NW_025959141.1, read as the reverse complement.
TCAGCTTGGAACTTACGCATATGGGACTCAGGTGGCAGGGCCCTGCCTTTCCAGGGCCTGCACTTAGTATTCAATCTATTGTGGAGCAGAGGGATGTTCATGACCCATAGCAAAACACCTCCCACGTCCCATAAAGTGACATGTTGTTTCTATTAAGGGATCATTTTCTTAAGTGAAATCATGACCAGTCATGATGGCATGGAAGTATACAGAGGCCAAGTGACTATGTGTTACTTTAATTACCAAAGAAGTAACTATTATGATTCCATAATGGTTCAAAGAAGAATTTTAAGACTGAAACAGTGGTTTTATTGTTTCTTTAGTTCAGAAGTAATTGAAATGGAATATGTAAATAGAGTCAAAGTGGACTTTTCCAAGTGAGAAAGAGAAGCCAATTGCACTTCGAAAGAAACTATATGACTATAGCAAGAAAGACATCGCCAATTAACAAATATTTATTTTCCTTTGCTATTCTCTGCTATTTATCCTGTTACATAGTAGTGGAATGAATTAGGAAGAGAGTGATGTAGAGTGCATGGTTTTCCATTGCAACACAAACTCTATCTATCTATCTATCTATCTATCTATCTATCTACCTACCTACCTACCTATCTACCTATATTTTTGCTGTTCCCGGGGTTTGAACTCAGGCTTGGACACAGTCCCTGAGCTTTTTTTGCTTAAGGCTAGCACTCTGTCACTTGAGCAATAGCTCTACTTCCAGCTTTTTGGTGGTTAATTGAAGAGAAGAGTCTCACAGATTTTTCCTGTCCAGGCTGGGTTAGAACCTCGATCCTCAGATCTCAGCCTCCTGAATAGCTAGGATTACTGGCTACAGCCACTGGCTTCCAGCTTACTTTCCCTATAGTCTTAAACTATATAGGAATCAACTCTTTGGTAAGCTTTTTTCCATTTTTATGTTTATATTACTAATGATTATTTTGTCTCTATTTTCCTATCTTATGATTATTTAATTATAAGACAATTGTTTATTTTTTATTTGATTAGTTATTTAAAGGACGGGTCTTTGGGGCTTTATATCATAGGATCCAAAGGTAGCACTAATGTCTGTGAACCTTAAAATTATACTACCACTTTTTTGATGACCAAAGCTCATTAGAAACTGGAGCCTGTGGCTCAGGCCTGTAATCCCAGATCCTCATGAGTTTGGAGGATTGTGCTTTGAAACCCGCCCTGGGCAGGGAAGTCCATGACATCCATCCTCCATGAACCACCAAAGTACCAGAAATTGTGCTATTTCTCAAGGGGTAGCGGGCCAGCATGGAGTGACAAAGCTAAGGGACATAGCCCAGTCTCTGAGTTCAATTTTCAGTGCTGGCTCAAAAACCAAAACCCCACCAAAACACAAATGACCTGAAAGACTCTAGTCCCTGTGCGTAGGAACTAATAATTTGTCCTACTACTGTGAAGGGAAGAGCTTCTGAGTTCTTACAAAAACTATCTTTAAGTATTTGTGCAAAGGAGTTGCCATTTGACAAAGCAGTTTATGAATATGGCAGATCTTAACCCACCTCACCCCTTTCAACATTCTTGCCCCTCCTTCCTCTGCCCACCCTTTCCATTTTCTTACTTTTGTAGTATGTACAATGAATTCTTGACTACATTCCCCCCCTTCCCCTTCATTTGTCCCCCGCTCTCCCGTTGCCCCCACTTGATGAGCTGCTGTTTTTCACCCTTATGCTTTGGGAAGTAATGATAAGCACCACCCCCCCGCCGCCAGTATTTCCTCAGAACTTTCTAGATTCCTAAGAGTGGTCATTGTAAATGTCTAACACAAGAATAAATAGGATAGCAAGATATGAGAGGGTTAAAGACATGCTTTAATCATAATCTTTGTGATTCGAGTAAAGAAATGTTGTTGAATAAAGACACTGCACATTCCTGTTGGATATTTCTCACAGAGTGAACACAGTGCTGTCCCAACTCTTTTACTATATTTAAGTTTTTGGCTCATCACTGGTATTTGTTTCATAATCTAACAAAAAGTTCACGTGTCTCTTGCTAGCAAAAGCTGCAGAGGAGGGAATGCTTATTCTATGAGTAGAGAGAGAAGGAAGGCTGGAGAGATGTTTGTGCTTGTGGAGAAGCTTATTTTATTTTTTTTTTAATAAACGCAGGCCATGTTTGCCACCTCCCGAATTTTGCGCTACTCTTTTCGCTGTCCTAGCTTTGACTTAGTTTGTTTTATGTTCTCGTTTGGTTAGTTCCTTGAACATCCCATCTAATTTACATCTTATTCATTTTTGTGTTGCAGCTTCTGACAACTGTCTTGAGTCCACACTTCTCTAGATTTTTATACCTAGCAGCCATTTGGCTTCTACTTTTCCTGATCTCTCTCTTCCTCTCTCACTACCTGTGCCTAATGTTGAGGTTATAGTATCCAAAATAGCTCAGGCCTCAGCCACCTTGGTGTGTTCATGCTATCTGTCCCTACCTGCCTCAGTGTCTGTACCTTTTGGCTGGTTTCACTCAGATTATGGCCAGAGAATGGCTGAAGTAAATAACAGGAAGGAAGAAAGGAAATGTATGGTGATTAGCAGTTCTTTGAGGGAAATGTTTACCTTTATTCACAAACAGTGTATGTGTTGGTAGTTTTCCTATTGCCAGAGAAAGAGAGTGTTGATTCTAAATGTTAGTTTTTAACATGAGAATCTTAAGCATTATATGTTATAACTCTCAGAAATGTTAGGTGTTTCAGAATCATTAAAAAATATTTATTGTCTTTTTTCTCCTTTATTGTCAAAGTGAAGTACAGAGGGGTTACAGTTTCATATATAATGCAGTGAGTACATTTCTTGTCAAATATGTTAGCTCCTCCTCCCCTCCACATGCCTACCTCTTCCCTCCTGCTTCCCCTTCCACCCACGAGTTGTACGGTTGGTTTACACCAAATGGTTTTGTGAGTATTGTGTTTGGAGTTGTTTGTATTTTTATCCTTTGTCTATTGATTTTGATATTTACTTTCTCTTCCCTAGCTCTAATACACGTATATACAGTATCCAGGGTGCTCAGATGAGATACAGTGATAGTGGGGGTAAAACCACAGGAAGGGAATACGAGAGAAAATAAAAAGGGTACGGATTCATATCGCATGTTGAAAATAATTACAATAATGATATACCACTTGTTTCCATAACATGGAGCTCATTTCACTTAGCATCATCTTAAGTGTCCATAAGGGCATAGCTATTGGGCTATTATGACTTCGGCTTTGACTAGCCTAAACATGTACTAATTATTCCAAAAAAAATTTACTATGTGAAGTGAGCCAGACCTAAAGAAACATAGACTGTATTGTTTTCCTCATAGGAAAAACATTTTTTTTCTTATTTATTGTCAAAGTGATGTACAGAGAGGTTACAGTTGCATATGTTAGGCATTGGATACATTTCTTATACTGTTTGTTACCTCCTCCCTCACTTACCCTCCCCTCCCCCTGCCCCTCTCCCCCCAGAGTTGTTCACTTGGCTTACACCAAACAGTTTTGAAAGCATTGCCTTTGTAGTCGTTTGTCTTTTTATCTTGTATCTCTTGGTTTTGGTATTCCCTTTCACTTTCCTAATTCTAATACCAGTATATACAGTTTCCAAAGTACTCAAATAAGATAAACTGATAGTGAAGGTACAACCGCAGGAAGGGGATACAAGAGCATCATCAACAGTAGAAGCTACAGTTACACATGGCATGTTGAAAGTAATTACAGCAGTGATATAACAGTTGTTTCCATAAAATGGAGGTTGTTTCACTTAGCCTCATCTTATGTGTTCATAAGAGTATTGCTGTTGGGCTCTTGTGATCCTCTGCTGTGACTAGCCTAAACCTGAGCTAACTATTCCCTATGAGAATAGGGAATCCTATTCATAGCATAGAATCCATGTTTCTTTGGGTCTGGCTCACTTCACTTAGGATAATTTTTTCCAAGTCCTTTCATTTCCTTACAAATGCGGCAATGTCATTCTTTGAGACAGAGGTATGAAATTCCATTGTGTATATGTACCACATTTTCCTGATCCATTCATCTACTGAGCGTTACTGGGTGGGATCCATATTTTAGCTATGCCAAATTGTGCTGTGATGAATATTGTTGTGCTGGTGGCTTTTGTGTGTTCTTCTCTGTGGTCTTTGGGTAGATGCCAAATGTGGGGCTGCTGGATCATAAGGGAGCTCTATGTTTACCTTCTGAGAAATCTCCATACCACTTGCCAGAGTGGCTGAACAAGTTTACATTCCCACCAACGATGAAGTAGGGTTCCCTTTTGTCCACATCCCCTCCAACATTTATTATTGTTAGTTTTCTTGATATAGGTCATTCTTACGGGGGTGAGATGGAATCTCAATGTTGTTTTGATTTGCATTTCTTTTATGGCCAGAGATGTAGAGCACTTTTTCATATGACTCTTGGCCATTCTCATTTCCTCATCAGAGAAGTCTCTTTGTAAGTCTTTAGCCCACTTGTTGAGGGGGCTGTTGGTTCTTTGCGGTTTTGTTTTGGAGGAATTTAATTTTTTGTAGTTCTGCATATATTTTAGATATGAGGTCTTTGTTCATTGTATGGCTGATAAAGATCTTTTCCCAATCTGTAGGCTTTCCATTCATCTTGTGAGCTATGTCCTTTGCCCTGCAGAAGCTCAGCAATTTGATGCAATCCCATTTGCTCGTCCTTTTTGTGATTTGTAGCATTTATGGCTCTTTGTTAAGGAAGGTCTGTCCTGTGCCAAGGAGCCCAAGTGTTTCTCCTACTTCTTTTAGTGCTTTCAAGGTATCTGTTATAATTTCAAGATCTTTGATCCATGTGGAATTGATTTTGGTGCAGGATGATATATAAGGATCTAATTTTGCTTTGTTGTGGGTGTTGAACCAGTTTTGCCATCACCATTTGTTAAAGAGGCTATCTTTCTTCCATCGTATTTTTTTAGCTCCTCTATCAAAGATTAAGGGGGCTTAGTTCTGTGTGTTCACTGCTGGATCTTCAATTCTGTTCCATTGGTCTTCAGGCCTGTTCCATTGCCAATTCCAAGCTGTTTTTATAGCTATAGCTTTATAATACAGCTTGAAGTTTGGTATTGTAATTCCTCCGGCATTGTTCTTTCTGCTTAGGATTGTTTTTGCTAGTCGGGGGGTCATTTATTTTTCCATATAAATTTCTGGATTGCTTCCTCAATTTCATTAAAAAATGGTGTTGGGATATTAGTGGGTATTGCATGGAATTTGTAGATAGCTTTTGGCAATATTGCCATTTTGACTATATTAATCTTCCCAATCGAGGAGCATGGGAGGTTTTTCCATTTCCTTAGTTCTTTTTTTTTTTTTTTTCAAATTTTTATTATCAAAGTGATGTACAGAAAGGTTACAGTTTCATATTTTAGGCACTGGATACATTTCTTGTACAGTTTGTTACCTTGTCCCTCATACCCCTCTCCCTCCTCCCCCTTTCCCTTCCCCCCCCCCCCACGGAGATGTTCAGTTCACTTACACCAAACAGTCTAATCATAGAGGTCTTTCACTTCTTTGGTTAAGGTTATTTCTAGGTATTTTATGTTTTTGAGACTATTGCAAAGGGAGTTGCTTTCCTGACTTCAGCCTCTGTCTTCGTGTTATTAGCATATAGAAAGGCTGTTGATTTTTGAGGGTTTATTTTATATCCTGCAACTTTGCCAAAGTTTTGGATCTGCTCTAGTAGCTAGGGAGTAGAGTCTATGGTGTTCGTTAGGTATAGGATCATGTAATCTGCAAAGAGAGAAAGCTTAACTTCATCTTTTCCTACTTGGATCCCCTTTATGTTCTCTTCTTGCCTAATTGCTCTGGCTAGGAATTCTAGTATTCTGTTGAAGAGGAGGGGGGAGAGAGCAGACATACCTGTCTTACTCCTGATTTCAAAGTGAATGGCTTTAGCTTTTCACCGTTTAGAATTATGCTTGCAGTTGGTTTGTCCTAAACTTCCTTTATTTTATTCAGGAATGTTCCCAGGAATCCCAGTTTTTCCAGGGCTATTATCATAAATGGGTGCTGGATTTTATCGAACGCCTTTTCCGCATCCAGAGATATAACCATGTGGTTCTTTGCCTTGCTCTGGTTGATGTGGTGGATTACAATAATTGACTTGCGTATATTAAACCAACTTTGCATCCCTGGGATGAATCCAGTTTGGTCATGGTGTATGATTTTTTTGATGACTGTTGAATTCGATTGGCCAGAATTTTGTTGAGAATTTTTGTGTCTATGGTCATCAGGGAAATCGGTCTACAGTTCTCTTTCCGTGATGAGTCCCTGCCTGGTTTCGGGATGAGGGTTATGCTGGCGTCATAGAATATGTTTGGTAATGAACTTTCTCTTTCAATTTCATGGAAGAGTTTGAGAAATATTGGTGTGAGTTCTGTTTTGAAGGCCTTGTAGAATTCTGCTGTGAATCCATCTGGACCTAGACTTTTTTCGGATGGGAGACCACTTATTGCTGTTTCTATTTCAATGCTGGATATGAGTCTGTTTAGAAGCTTTAAATATTCATGATTGAGTTTGGGGATATCAATTTTTCTAGAAAACCATCCATTTCTTCCAGGTTCTTGAATTTGTTGGCGTAAAGGTTTGCAAAATAGTCCCTTATTGTGTTCTGAATTTTGGATGTTTCTGTGGTGATGTTACCTGTTTCATCTCTGATCTTGTTTATTTGGGTGTTCTGCCTTCGTTTTTTGGTCAGGTTTGCTAGGGGTTTGTCTATCATGTTAATTTTTTTCAACGAAGCAACTTTTTGTTTTGTTGATTGTTTCAATTTTTTTGTCTCTAGTTTATTTAACTCTGATTTGGTTTTAATTATTTCCTTCCATCTAATGACTTTGGGTTTGGCTTGTTGTTCTCTTTTGAGAAGATTAAGGTGCTTCCTTAAGTTGTTGACTTGCTGTTTATCCACATTGTTGGTGTAGTATGCACTCAGAGATATGAATTTTCGTCTGAGTACAGGCTTTTCTGTGTACCAAAGGAGCTGCTACTTTGTGTACTCATCTTTGTTGAATTCCGTAAACATTTGAATTTCTGTTCTAATTTCTTTAATGACCCACAGATGGTTCAGCAGTATGTTGCTTAGTCTTCATGGTTTGTAGGATTTTGTGTGATGGCTATTAGAGTTCAGCTCTAAGTTTATTCCTTTGTGGTCTGAGAGAATGCAGGGAATGATTTTGATACTTCGCAATTTGTGCAGATTTTCTTTGTGCCCTAAGATGTGATCTATTTTGGAAAATGTTCCATGTGCTGCCAAAAAGAATGTCTATTCTGGTATTGCTTGATGAATTATTCTGTAGATGTTGGTTATGTCTATTTGGTCTATGCACTTGTTTAGTTTTGTGGTTTCTTTGTTCCGTTTTTGGCATGTTGATCTGTCCAGAGGTGACCGTGGAGTATTAAAGTCTCCAATTATCAATGTATTTGGGTGTATGAGTGTTTTTAGAGTTAGTAGTGTTTGTTTGATGAAGTTGGGTGCTCCTGTATTTGATGTGTGCATATTTAGGATGGTCAAATACTCCTGTAGGAGTGAACCCTTTATTAGTATGTAGTAACCTTCTTTGTCTCTTCTTACCATTTTTAATTTGTAGTCAATTTTATCTGATCCTAGAATTGCAACTCTAGCCTTCTTTTGGGGGGCATTTATTGGTAGATTTTATTCCATCCTTTCACTTTTAGATGTTTGCTTTTGCTGGATAGATGTGTCTCTTGGAGGCAACAGAAAGATGGATTTTGATTTTTGATTCAACTAATGAGCCTGCGGCTATGAATTGGAATTTAGCTGTGTACAGTATTCTTGGTTGATAGTTTTTCTTACTTAGGGTTTGGTATACTTCATGCAGCCTCTCCTTGCTTTCAAGGTTTCTGCTGAGAAGTCTGGGGTAATTCTGATTGGTTTTCCTTTATATATGATTATTTTCTTCCCCATAGCAGTTTTAAAGATTCTTTCCTTGGACTCTATTATCCTGTTTTATTGACAATGTGTCGGTGGGATGTCCTCCTCTGGTCTGGTCGGTTTGGGGTTGTAAATGTTTCTTGTATCTGTATCAGCCTATCCTCCGGGATATTTGGGAAGTTCTCGGCTATATTCTGTTAAATAGTTTGCCCATTCCCCTAATTTTTTCTCCAGGTTTTCCTCAATACCTATTAGCATTAAATTGGGCTTCCTGATTGGGTCTTGGGACTCCGGGAGTAATCTGTTTTGTCGATTGTTTTGATTTGGTATTTTTTTTTGACATTTCTTCATAAAGTCTAGGAAATCTACAGCTCCTGAGATTCGATCCTCTGCTTCTTCTAGTTGGGAGTGTAGACTAGCTACTTGATTTCATATCTCTTTTCCTTCTGACTGGTCTTTCCTGATGATTTCCATGTCCTTGCTATAAGTATCTCTTACGTCCTGCATGGAATTCTTTTCTTCATTAATTTGGTTTTGAGTGCTGTCTCTCCAATCTTTTAGCTGGGTAAATATCTTTTCATTTGCCTCTTCAAGTTCATCTATCTTTCTCTATGTTGAGGCCATGAAATCGTCTATTACTTTATGGATTGATTGATGTCTATGGATGGATGGATTCTATGCTTCCTGCTTGTTTTGAGTGGGAAATTGGACTCCATTGTTTACCATCTTGAGTTTCGTCTGCCCTTTCGGAACAGGAATGCCAATCTACAAGCACCTTTGAGCACCATTTAAGACACAAAGTAGACCTTACCAAGCAATGTCATGTAAATCTTAGAAGTTCACAATTATATACAGATACCTTGTATAACTGTATATAGAATTAGATTTGCTGTTCCTAAAGAATACATTTTCAACCTAACAACCAATCCTGAGCCATGTATACAGAAGTTAATTATTTACTGTTACAATCCTATGAGCAATTTTTGTTCTTATACACTTTTTGAACTGGCTGTATTTCTCTATGAACCACTTTGATTCACTTGGGTTGAACAGGCATACCCTCTATCCAATAACTGGGGGTCAATGGAGTCTGGAGGTCCTGGAGGTAAATCTGGACAGTAGGTTAGAGGTAGTGAAGAGAATCGAGTAAAATTTAATTGGGGAGGGATGATTTTGGTTTTAGTTTCAGTGGCATGGAAATGTGAAGAGTAGAATTGGTAGAAAGAACAAGGTTAAAATGAAGATCATGGAGAGTTAGCAGAAAAGTGTCAAGGTGGTAGTCACAAGAAACGAATTAAAAAGAAAGAGAATGTGAATTGAGAATAAATAAAAAATACTGGAAGACAAATGCACAAAACACAGAAAAATTAACAATCCCCCCCCAGAAAAAGAAAATAAAAAATGATAAAACGAACAAAAATGGAAAACAAAACATCAACGACATTTCAGAGATGAAAGATAGAAAAAAAAAAGTTAAAAAAAATGTTTAAACCAATGGAGTCTTCCTTGTTTGGGTGGGCTTTCTCCAGTCTCGGTTTCCTTGCATTGGTGTGTAGTCTATTTTGATGCTTGTGTGGTTTGACCTGCTTTCAGTTTTTCAGGGGGTGGATCAGCTCTGACCCTCCTCCCCTGTCAGTGAAATCCTGAGGCTCTGTGATTCACACAGCTTGCACATAGGACTTGGGTGTCCTCTGTAAATGGGGGGCGTGAACAGTCTTGGGAGCCCTGGCTCCTCCCATCTGCTGTGAGACTGGTGCTTTTTATCGCCTGGCTTTGAAGAGCCTGTGTACTCAGCAGGGCGGGTTGGCTCTGGACTGGTTTACCTGTCTGAGAGCCGCTTGCCTTTGGATGTTTCCTCCCTCATGGGCATGACAGCCTCCTGAACAGAGCTGGCTATGGAATTCAACTCCATTTTGGTCTGGGAATTAGGCTTCCTCTGTGATGGGGCCATTTATCTGTCTCGGGAACTGTTTGTTCTCCCATCTGGTTGTTCCTTGCTGCTAGTACCTGCTCTCCACTTTCCGTTTTAATTTAGAAATTCAGGCGGGCAGGGCGGGCACCTCTGGCTGAGTTCACCTGAGTGTGTGAACTGTGGCCCGGATGAGCTTCCTGCCTGGGCAGGGATTGTGCTGCTGGGTGGAGCTGGCTCTCATTGGTCGGTCCCTCTTGCCCTTTTCAAAGCTGGCCCCTTTTTCCTGGCTTTCCCCAGGCCGGGTTTAATTCCAGTCTGGTCTGACCCTATGCCAGTGTCAGAGATGGCGCTGTGCTCTGGCAGTGGGGGAAGGCTACCTCCCAAAAAGTTTCTCTGTGGGCACGAGTGAGATATCTTTTGTAGGGTACTCATGTTTGTTTGCATTTTTGGCCTGTCCATGCTCAGCCTGCGATCCATGTCTGTCTGCCACCATCTGGAGGATTTCTTCTTGGTCACCTCTGTGTGCTTTATGTGCACGAATCTGTGGGATACTGTGCCAGCACCAGCAATGGCTTGGCAGAGGGATGGGGCCCAGACTCAAATCTGTGTTTTCAGGCCAGCAAAGTCGATTTTTCCTTCCTGGACAGAATCCCTGTACTGTTATAACTTACTTGGGCTGTCTTTCTAGGAGTAAAAATTTTCTGGAGTGTTTAGACTGGGGTGTTGGAGAGAGCTGAGCTAGGGCTCTGCTGCTCCTCCACTCATGGAAAATATTTTTAAATTGCTGTGTGCTGGTTCATTAATGCCTAGCTATTTAGAAGACTCAAAGTGCGGATTGCAGTTGGAAGCTAGCCTGGGGAGGAAATTGACTGAGATTCTGGACTCCAAATGACAACCAAAAGAAAACAAAAACCCAAAACAAAAAAAAAACAGCAGAAAGTGCAGCTGTGGTAGAGTGCTAGCCTTCAGCTCTAAAAATCAGGATCAGTGGCCAGACCAGAACTGGGACCAGTGAACCCAGAGACCTAGTGAAATGTTCATTGTGACTAAGCCTGCCTTATTATTTAGAGCTAGATATGGGCTGTAAAGGTCTTGGGAAGAACTAACTGGGTATCAAACTAATTAAAGTCTCCAAAAATAACTAAAAGTGTATTAAAATGTAGTCTATAATCAGTTGTGCCCAATATTAATGAATTT